>NW_017729018.1:1560022-1560874 GCF_001723915.1 Gavialis gangeticus | reverse complement strand
CCTTGTAATGGCAGTAGCAAGACTGTTATTTCTTCACTGTAAATCAACTGTTGTTTCCACACCACAAGCCTGATCAAGTTATCGTAGTCTGTATGCAGCAGCTCACTTCCCTTGAGCCAGCTCGATCGTTCCTTCAGGCACAAACTAGCATGCTCAGCTCTTTCTGCTTGCTGGTCCAGAAACAAGTGGTAGCTGACATCTTAGCAACCATTAAAGCACAGTATCTGCATGCTTCTGTTTCAGTGAAGTGGGGAGATTGAGTCTTATGACTGAGACCCCAATTTTGGAATGCTGATTGGGGCGGAGATGGTATGTGAATAAATATGGTACCTGGCATATTTTGGGATGCTAGATAAAAGATAGTGCAAGAAGGTAGTGATATCTGTTTAAATACTGAAACTGTATTGGGAGTTTACATTTGTTGCATATTGGTGGTTTTTTCATTTGTCCTAAATCACCCCATAACTACTTAAAAAAAACAACAAAAAAAGTCCCTATAGAAAAAATTGCAAGGGAGGATTTTGCTTTGGCTATTCATAATATGCATTGCTGCAGTAGTTGTTTAGGAATAGGAAAATGAAACCTATCAGCTTTTCATCAGTGTTCATGCTACCTTTTTTCTTTGTAATTATGAAATCACTGTGCAGGAACAGCAGCACAGGACACACACAGACAGAAAGTGAACTAGCTCAGTATTGAAGTGGAGCAAATTTATTAGATTATTAGCTTAGAAAAAAAAGTCTCTTCACACCCTAAAATTTGACAGTCTCTCTACTTATAAATTTGTGCCGGGGAGATTTGCCACAGATATGCTAATTAATTTCTTCCCCGCTATTCTAGAAATGTGTCCTT
>NW_017729018.1:1553285-1555022 GCF_001723915.1 Gavialis gangeticus | reverse complement strand
AAGTCTCTTCACACCCTAAAATTTGACAGTCTCTCTACTTATAAATTTGTGCCGGGGAGATTTGCCACAGATATGCTAATTAATTTCTTCCCCGCTATTCTAGAAATGTGTCCTTGTACAGAACACTACTGTTTTTAATACCTAACTCTGCTACAAAGAAATTTAAAAATGAAAGGAAATATCCTGACTCTTGAAGCTTTCAGTATCTAACTGAAAATTGTTCCAAATAGTTGACAGTCTAAGAGTGGAAATCTGGTTTCTTAATGACGCATAATTGTTCACTAACGTAAATTGTTTCTTGGTGCATTCCACAGTCTTTCATTAGACAGCTCTAAGTTGGGCCTGTCTATTTGTTTTGTTTTTTTTATAAAAATGTACAAAGACTGTGTGAAGATAAAGAATGTCAGAGACTAGTCCCCTGGGGGGCTGGAGAGAATATGGCTAAAATCAAGTAGGACTGAAAACAAAAGACTGATTTATTTTACCAAACCTCTGTCCAGGCCCTAGTTTCACAAAACCAGGGTTAGTGGGTCAAATATATGGTCAATTGCTTTGATACTCCAGAGTTTTTTGTGGTGCATTTTGATGGCACAGTGAACCCGCAGAAATAAGGAACAGAATACTGAATATATATCTGCCCCTATGTCTAGGAGGTTGCAGTAAGAAGCGTCACAAAATCAATAGTGGCACGTGTGAATGAGGAGGAGAAGGAGGATGAAGCAGAGTTTGGAGAGGAAGATCTTTTTCACCAACAGGTAATAAGCTGTGAACCAGATACTTTTTAACTTATACTTCCCTCCCAGTTCTCATCTTGTGACAGTGGATTGGAAATATGAGTCTTCCATCCGTCTTTGCAGACTGTAAACCTGCTACTCCCTGTTTTTCAATGGGAACCTGTAAAGGACTAGGCAAAGAGTGAATTCTGTAACCCCCTGAGAAAATCCCTACAATGAGTACAGCACATACTCTTGGGCTCCTCACTTCAGGAATGAACAGATCCTGTTGGACTCCACAAGAGCTCAGGTGACTGTCAAGTCAGGATGTGAGGGACTGTGACATCATCCCACAAAATGAATTTGCACCAATGGGATATTTTAGAGAATATGTCCTGTTGAGTATAGATAAGTTTAAGCTCCATATTACAACCCTCCCTTTCCTTTCCTGTATACCTATCCTGCTATTTAGCAACTATATGAATTGAGACCTAAGGAATGATCCCCACTTATTCTGGCCTCTCTGCTGCAGAACCAGTTCTGGTGTTGGTCAGCATCCTTCTCCAATACACAAAGAGGGTATTCTGAGAAATGAGGGAAAGAGGTAGTATTATTCCCATTATTGTAGCTACAGTTTGGTAGTGATTACTTACAGAAGTGGTTTGCAACCTTTTTTTTGTACCAGGACCCATTTGTAAATGTCAGTGGCTGGTCTCAGCCCAGTGCCCCTCACTCCTGACCTGGTTTCATAGTTGCTAGGGTCAGAAGGAACCTGAGCAGATCATCGCGTCCGACCCCCTGCCATGGCAGGAAAGAGTACTGGGGTCAAACGACCCCAGCAAGGTGTTCATCTAGCCTCCTCTGAAAGACCCCCAGGTTAGGACCCAGCACCACTTTGCTTGGAAGTTTGTTCCAGATCCTAGCTGCCCTGACAGTGAAGTAGCGCCTCCTGATGTCTAATCTGAATTTACTCTCTGCCAGCTTGTGACCGTTATTTCTAGTCACTCCTGGTAGTGCTCGGGGA
>NW_017729018.1:1531252-1548285 GCF_001723915.1 Gavialis gangeticus | reverse complement strand
CCTGACCCTTGGCCTAGATGCACCTCCCCTGGGGTCTAAGGGGGACCCCGGGGGGAGGGGAGGGCTGATCTGGTCCCTGCTCAGGAAAGTGGAGGCAAAGAAATCGTTAAATATGTTAGCTTTGTCATCTGGTGTGATGACCAAATTTCCTAGTGTGTCTTGCAGGGGCCCCACGTTACCCGGTACCTTCTTTTTGCCCCCTATGTATTTAAAAAAGGACTTCTTGTTGTCCTTGATCCGGGAAGCTAGTCCCAGTTCCATCTCCGCCTTGGCCTTCCTGACTGCCCCCCTGCATCCCTGAGCAACCGCAGTATAATCCTCCCTAGTGATGGCCCCTCCCTTCCATTGCGTGTACGACTCCCTTTTAGCTAGGAGACATTCCCAGATGCTTTTGGTGAGCCATGGGGGCTTTTGCACCCTCCTGCCCCCTTTGATCCGTGTTGGGATTACCTCCCTTTGGGTTTGGAGAATCGTCTTCTTAAGGAGCAACTACTCTTCTTGGACACCTGGGTCCCCTCCCCTCCGGGACCTCAGTGCTTCCCCAACTCTTCTCCTTAGCTCATTGAAGTCCACCCTCCTGAAATCTAGGGCTGCTGCCTTGCTGTAGGCCTTGGCCACCTTGTGTTGGGTGGTGAATTCCAGCAGGTGATGATCACTGTCGCCCAGGTGGTTGAGCACCCGCGGCCCCCTCACCAGGTCGTCACCCGTAGCCAGCACCAGGTCCAACAAGGCGTCTCCTCTGGTGGGGCTGTGCACCTCCTGGGTTAGATGAAGGATCTGCTGCCCCCAGACCCCAGCTCCCAATGTGTGGGGCAGAGAGTTGGTGTGGGACAGGGTGGGATGTGTGTGGGGAATGGGGGGCCCCAAGCAACCCCTTGCAGGCTGGAACTCTGTCAAGCTGCAAGGTAAAAGCAACAATTTCCTATATTTTTCTCCTTTAAAGAAGAATCAATTTTTAAAGTTTGTTTTGTTCATGACCCTTTCATATATTCTTGCAACCCACTTGTGGGTTGTGACCTATGGGTTGAGAAACCCTGACTTACAGGATATAAATACTGCACAGTAAGCAACCTTGGCTGTTCCCATTAACTTCTCCATTTAACATTCCCTTGTTTTTTTTTTTTGTTTTTTTTTCATATGGCTATGAATTATTTGCTAACAGCCAGCAGGATGGAGGGAGGATGGATACTTTGTGTAAGTTAAATCAGAAGACACTTTAAGACTACTGTAAACTCTTGTCAGTTGTTCATATTCAATCAGTGGTCATTAGCAGCTTTTCTCAATTAACCCCATGAGCTGATCCAGTGCAATTTTGAGGTCAGCTTTGGTATGTTTTTTTTGTTGTGTTTTGTGCTTGCAGAAGTATGGTGTCAGTCTGTAGCCCTGTGCTGAGTATTTGGGTGAAGTTTTATTGGGAGGAATGTAATTTTATCACATACTTCATGTGTTTGGAGGGGGAAAAACACTTTTGAAGAGTACCAGATATGAAAATCCTTTCTTCCTTAATGTCATTTAAGGTTAACAGCAGGGAGGTCTGCTAAAACTGTGTTCCAGCACAAGCTAAGAAGATGTTTGACCCAATAGTATTGTCTGTAGCCTCTTTCAGGATCATCTTTCATGACCATGCTCATGAGGGTATGGACAATCGCATGTGTTAAGTGTTTCAAATCCCAACCTAATTTAAAGCACTTCTGGGAGTGCTTCACTAACTACAAAGTATAGTCTGTGTCCCCTCCTGTCCACACCCCCACCTAAGGAATTTCCTAATGTGGAGGTGCTCTACAGCTGGAGGGCTGGTGAGCAGGTATCCTATAATGCCTCCTGATTACAATCCTTTGAATGTTTCTAGGGACAGGTGAGTGTCCATAGAGTCCTATGTAGAGTTGCACTGATAAAGATTCTTTGGGTCAATGCTGATGCCCAACTATTAATGAGCCATATCCCATCCCATGCCCTGCCCTGGCTGGGCAGCCCCAGCCCCACTCCCTCACTGCAAGGGCTTCATTCTGCCTGCCCCATCCCCAACGGACTTATCAGCCGGATGCTGCTGGGCTGGCCACGTGCATGCTGCGGCTGCACACAGCATTTATCAGTGACATTATTGGCTACATCAGCCAAAAAAAGCCAATTGACAATTAACATCAATTTTCCTTTTATTGGTGCTGATACGGTATGGACCAATGTGTTGATGCACCTCTAGTCTTATGGATATTTATACCTTGACTTTATCAACACTTTTGACATTCTTGCCAGCAAGCTAAGGAAGTATGGTTTGGAAGAATGGACTGTCAGGTGGATAGAAAACTGGTTGGATCATTGGGCTCACATGGTAGCCAAGTGGTTAAATGTCTAGTTGTCAGCCAGTATCAAGTGTCCTGGAGTCGGTCCTGGGGCTAGTTTTGTTCAATATCTCCATTCACGACCTGGAAGATGGGATGGAGTGCACCCTTGGCAAGTTTGCAGATAACACCAAGCTGTGGAGAGTAGTAGATACAATGGAGGGGGTAGGGCTAGGATTCGGAGACACAAATTGGAGGATTGGACCAAAAGATAGCTCATGAGGTCCAATAAGGAGAAATGCAAAGTCCTGCACTTAGGACAGAACAATCCCAAGCACAAGTAGAGGCTGGGGACTGACTGGCTAAGCAGCAGCTCTGCAAAAAAAGACTTGGGGGTTACAGTGAACAATAAGCTGAATATGAGCCAACGGTGTGCCCTTGTTGTTTAGAATGCTAATAATACACTGGGCTGCATTTGTAGGAGTGTTGCCAGTAGATCAAGGGAAGTAATTCTTCTCCTCTATTCTGCACTGGTATGGCCACATCTAGAATACTGTGTCCAGTTTTGGGCCCCCCACTACAGAAAGGATGCGGACAAATTGGAGAGAGTCCAAAAATGGTTAGGGGATTGGAGCCCATGACTTCTGAGGAGAGGCTGACAGAACTGGGCTTATTTATTCTGGAGAAGAGAAGACTGGGAGGGGATTTAATAGCAGCCTTAGACTACTTGAAGGGTGGTTCTCAGTGGCAGCAGATAACATGGAATAATGGTTTTAAGTTGCAGCAAGGAAGCCTAAGGTTAGATATGACAGACAACTTTCTCATTAGGAGGGTAGTAAAACACTGGGATAGGTTACCCAGAGAGGTTGTGAATTTCCTATCCTTGGAGGTTTTTAAGTCCCAGCTAGACAAAAGCTGTGGCTGGGATGATCTAGTTGGGGATGGTCCTGCTTTGAGCAGGGGGTTGGACTAGATGACCTCCTGAGGTCCCTTCCAGTCCTAATTTTCTACGATTCTGTGATCTCTGAGTTTTTGCTCAGTGCTTCCTGCTTCTGCAGGGTTGGGTTCTAGCATCCATGCTCCTTCAGGTCTTTTTTTCTATGCTGCTGCACTACACTTTTGATGGTTTTGAAGAAGTCATATACACAAGATCAGATGGCAGACTCTACAATCTGTCATGTCTAAAGGCCAAGACAAAAGTATGGCACATACTTATTAGGGAGCCCCTTTTTGCTAACGATGCTGCACTCCCCGCCCATGAAAAAAGCCAACTACAAATACTCATGAATTACCGCTCCCAGGCTTGCAGGATGTTTGCCCTGGCCATCAGCATCAAAAAGACTGGTCCTAGGACAGGGTGTTCACCAGTCACCCTTTATCAGCCTTGACAACACACCTCTCGAGGCAGTGAATAAGTTCTGCTACCTCGCATCCACAGCAAGTGACATCCTATCACTGGATGAAATGCTAAATGTGCACATTGGAAAGGCAGCTACCACTTTCAGTAAGCTCTCCAAATGAGTCTGGAACAATACAAAACTCACAATCAAAACTAAACTGCTTCTGTACAAACCCTGTGTCATTGATGTCCTTATGTATAGCAGTGAGACATGGTCAGCATATGCTTATCAAGAAAAGAAGTTGAACAGCTTCCACCTATGCTGTTTATGGCACATCCTTGACATCAAGTGGCAAGACAGAATTGCCAACACAGGTCATTACTAAAGCTGACCTGCCAAACATCATTGCACTACTCAAACAGCGGTGCCTACGCTGGCTTCGCCATCTTTGCAAGATGGAAGATGGGAGCATCCCGAAGGACCTCCTGCATGGGCAGATTACAGGTGGGGAGAGAAGAGCTGGGCTCCCAAAATTGTACTTCAGAGACGTCTGGAGGCGAGGTATGGAGACTTTTGGAATTGGTGCAAACCTTTGGGAGGCCTTAGCAGGAAACGGCACAAAGTGGTGTTCCCTTCACAATCATGGAGTCCAACATCACAATGAGAAATGGTCACTTGAATTACAAGAGAAACATGACCAAAGGAAACAGGCTGTTGGTATATCAGCCCCTCATGCCATGTACACCTGTGACCACTATGGCAGGACCTGCAAGTCTAACATTGGTCTCTACAGCCATAAGAGAAAATGCACCACCAATCAGAATAGTTGCAATATCCACCATCACTCACTGATGAATGGATGCCATACCCTTCCTTTGCAAGGTGGGCTGGTTTCCTGTACATCACCATCACAGCAGGAGCACAGAATGGGCCCATACCGTCTCCTTGCTCTCCAGTTTTTTTTTTCTGAAGTGCAAGGTACTGACCCTGGTCAGGGTGGCAAGTCTTCATCTATTTCTACATAATTTTGTGTTCTCTACCAGTTTGTCCACCACCTGACCTGGCATGGCTACTAAATTCCATGACCCTGGTAGTCAGAAGGTGCCACCTCAAGCTGTACTACATGCCTTGTGTGTCTGATAGCTGCATGCTAGATATGCGAAAAATAAGGACACTGGCAGGGACATCCTTCTCTGGGACCACCTTCAGACTGTACTGTTTCTGGCAAGATACATGAGCAGTGACTGGTAGGAATGGATAATTCTGGGAACCTGGGGCCATGAGCAATAGTGGCAGAACTTCAGGATGAGTTGCATTTTAGAGATCTGCACTAAGCTGGCCTTGTCTCTCAAGAGGCAAGCCAGCAGTTGTCACCTGGAAGATGACAACTCCCATTGGCTGCCGTTCTGTCACCAACCAACTTTGGTGTGGTAAAGTTCACAGTCAGATCAGTCTTTCTGGTGATGTGCTGCAGCATCCATAAAGGTTCTGGCACTGCACTTCCTCTGGTTCTCTAACCACAAGAGGTTGTAGCTGGATTTGCCCAGATGGCTTGGGGCCTGCTCTAGCTATGGCTGAAACATCTGGGGAAAGGCTTGGGCATGAAAGGATGTAGGCTGGAAGGCAGGGGCAGGAGATGGCAAAGGGTAAAGGGAAGCTGCCTGTTTCACGAGGTGACTGATTTCTGTGACTGTGTGGTGAGAAGCCATGGCCCAACTACAAGGGCTCAGGTGGTGGAGGTTCACAGGCCTGGCCTTGTCAGGGGTGGGGCCAGGGGTGTATAGGTCAGGTATTGCTTGGGTAGCTACCTTTCCTTCAAGAATTTGTCTAATCCTGTTTTTAATCTGGTATCATAAGCATTTCCTTCAGGTGGCTGGGCTTTGGGCATTAAGGCAAGGACAGAGTGTAGTCAGGAGAGAAGGTGGCAGGAGGATGGTGTGGATGTCGGGGTTGTGTAAAAGGGCCGTAGGTCCCTTTTAAAGGGAAAGTCAGTCTCTTTGAGAGAGCCCAGCTACAGGGCATTTGGATGATGGAGTGTCCCACTGGGAGTTTAAAACCCCAGGGGAGAGACCATAAAGGATGCAAATGCTGAGGGAGCAGTTTACAAGTAGAAAGCTAGTCACATTGCTATGCTGGAGTCTGAGCCAAAGACTCCCTCCTAATGCCTGAAACAGGCAGAAGGGTTTGATTTCTGTGGGGGTTTCTGTGTGTGCCTTGTGCCAAAACTGTTCTTTATTTGGTAGGATTGGCTGAGAAGCTCCTTGGGGAGGAAAGCTCCCCCTCCTGCAGGAACCAGCAGGCAGGTTCCTACCTTACCTGCATACAGGTGGTATGTTGGAACAATGGCAGGAGGGCTAGTTTTGATGGTAGCAGGGCAGTGGGGTGAGATGCTCACAGTATGTTTGGTTGGTTGGGTCCTCCCTCAGGTTGGTGCTATCTGAGCCGTCCTGTCCTAAGGGCTGGTAAATACGTTTGTCAGTCCTAAGTAAGAGAAGGGAGTCCCCAAGATACTATTGACCTTCCTGGGACTACACTTCAGCTAGGATGTGGCTTTGGGCCTTATTGTGGTTCTTTGGGTCCATGTTATAAATAGGGACCTACCTGAATTGCAGTGGAAGTTCACAGCATCTTTAATCTCACTCTTCTGGCCATGTGCCTCCACCCCACCACTGAGTGGCCAAGAGTTAATGCTGCAGTTTTTGCGTCTTGGCCACTGCGGGGGAGGGAGGAAGAGACAGACAGTGAAGCACAAGGCTTGATGGACTTGTCTTCTGCAGAAATCTTCAAGAGTTCCTTGTAGCATACGTGTGTTACCTGCCAGGTACCTGAAACACGGTTAGTGTCAAAAGACCTTGTTCCATGCCTTCAGGATCTTTCCCCTTGCCCAGAACTGATATTGTTCCTAGTTGTGGCTCTGAGCTACCATCTCAGCCATAATATGCTCATACACGGTCTGATTGCAGTGGCTTTTCCTAAGGAACCTTTGGGTCTCTTAGCCCCTGTGGGGAGAAAATCCGGAACCTCTGCTCAGTTGATATTGTGCTGTGTAGTGTTATGGTGGCGGTTGTGTTTTTTCAGGTAGTGTGATATAGTGGATGAGGAGGTGCTTGAGAGCATCCTGCACTCGTAAGCCAAGTTTATGGGGTAGTGGTCCTGATTGTTGCCACTGCCTGCCAACACACCTAACTTTGAAAATGAGGAGGTGACATATGGGACCCAGGCCTGTGTCCCGGGACAGTGAAGTAAAAGCGAGTTGCAAATGGGTCACATGAGGTAAGCTGGGGAGGGAGATACCAGAGCACTATGGGATGTCAGTAGACTGACCAACTCCTCATTCTGTGCTGGAGCAGACACCGTACGTGCTGTGTTTCACAAGGGAATGCTTTATAGTTGTTCCTGTTTTATCTGGGATCATTTTTATATGGTTCAAGTTAATACATAGCGTTTCATCTCCGTGTTGTTTGTACCCTCATATTTTAGAATGCTTTAGAGCAGGGGTGGGTAAAATGTGGCCCGCGGGCCAGATGCAGTCTGCCAGGCTGTTCTATCTGGCCCGTGGGGCCCCTAAAAATTTAGAAGATTAATGGTTATCTGCCCCTGGCTGCCTGTCATGTGGCCCTCGATGGCTTGCCAAAACTCAGTAAGCAGCCCTCTGCCTGAAATAATTGCCCGCCGCTGCTTTAGAGTTTAGAGGCACTTGGGGGTCTTACAAATGTTTTATCTGTCCATATCCTAGCACACGTAGCAATACCCACTGAACCCAACTAGCTTAGGAAAAAGTACCTTTAAATTTTGGTTTTTGATGCAACTAACAATATTGTAAAGGAGGTAGATAAAGTCCCTCATGGGTGTTAAATGTTATTTCAGGTCATGTGAATCGTATATATATTTT
This sequence comes from Gavialis gangeticus, assembly GCF_001723915.1. Lineage (NCBI taxonomy): Eukaryota > Metazoa > Chordata > Crocodylia > Gavialidae > Gavialis > Gavialis gangeticus. The sequence goes on along the minus strand of NW_017729018.1, from coordinate 1,540,774 downwards.
TAACTATTCACGACAGCACTTGTGAAGCTTTGGGCCTGGTTTCATTTTAGTATTTTAACTAATATCTGTCTTCTTCCAGGGAGATCCCAGGACAACGTCAAGAGGATGTTCAATGATGTGAAAAACCATTATTATTTTCTATTATTCTCCTTTCTTTCCTTCGTGTTTTTGCTATTTTCTTTTCCTCCAGAGCCACTGAAAACTATTTTTATATACATCATCTGATTTATTTAAAGTTCTACTCCTTGGTACATTTTATAGAAAAATTTTAATGAAAAAACTGCCAGAATTTTTAATCAATTTCTTTTTCCCTCTTTGAAAATACTATTGGAATGTAGTTCTTCCCCTCCCCATATTACGTCTTTTAAGTCTTATGTACAGATCTGCAGCAGAAAGAATTTTAAATTAAAATGGGACAGAATTCATTGAGTGCATGGTAAATATATCATTATTTAACAAATGTTTTTTTTTTGTTTTCCAGTGAAGTTTAGGGAAATGTGAACATGTGTCCCAAAGACTACCCAAAGTGGGTACTTCCTTCAGCACTGTAGTTATTTAAGAATCATAAGGCCCTTTTAGTAACTAGAATTTTATGTATGTGAGGAAAATAACACAAAATGTATCACAGATATTACTTCAGCTGTAGAAACTACACCAGAGACTGGATTTGTAGACAGGGCTTAACTCGGGACCATGGCATCTAGCCCCACTGCAAAGAGAACTAGACCATGTGCTGGTAAAAACAGTGGAACCATGTCAACACTATAGTGGTGGAGACTAATGAATTCCAATTATTCTAGGGCAGGTACAGTCTTAATGTAATGAAGAAGTTAAAGCCAAGAGCTTTAACTTTTTTAAAGGGGATTTGGACTTTCAGTCACAGTGGTTACTACTAACAAGTAGTGAATGCAAGTCTGAGCCTGATGTACAGTAGCTGTGACGGACATCATGATTTTGATGTTTCACATTAAACAGAATTCTTTTTAGTTGTTTTTGGATAATGATATTTTTGGCTATGATAAATATTTGGATATTTATAAGCTATCATGTATAAATAGTAACCTTTTAAATAACTGCTACATGAAGCTTATTCATACTTCTGTCGTAGATAAAGGGACATTGTCATAGTTGCTGGGCAAAGTATTTCGAAAATGGCAAATGTTCTATGAATTTTTAAAATTCATTAAACAATTTTTGGGTTGCATATCAACATTATTTTGCAGTATTTCCAACAGAAATGTATCTAGCCTGAGGAATGTTCTTAAAAAAACCCAGCTTGTTGATAATATAATAATTGTTTAAAAGAACAATATCACTTGTATTTTAATTGTTTTTTATATCTAGCCACATTGCTCTGATTTCAGGTTTCTCTCCTGTGTTTTCACCAGAGGTAACTCTTGACCAGCAGAAGCACTGGGTAGTGTACCCCGTACACTAAGAAATGTACATGACTTGCTTTAAAGAATGTACTGACTGCATTATAAATGGACATTTTTTCAAGTTGGTCATTTGCGTACCATTTGCTAGAGTAAAACTCTTGTATTGCCTGCACTCTTGAACTCTGATCTTGCCATTCAACTGGTTTACATTCAAAGTGCAAGTTAGAATATTTAGGTATTTTGGTGGCTTTTGGACATTATGTTCTCTGCACAGTACTTAGACTGACGGACATAACCTAGAAGGTCAATGTAGAGGTTTTAAATGATGACTTTGCTGCAGTGCAAGCAAAGTGGGAGCGAGTGATTTTTAAATTTATAAATTTCACATTGTCATTTTAAAAACAAAGGTGCTGACTTTCTGCTATTCTCAAAATGGTCACCTTGATAAAGTGATTTAATTACCATGGTTTGAATACTAATAAGTATTTGGATTGCTGTCTTAAAACAGGATCACTGATAATGAATTTTCATAATGTAAGACAAAAATTGATGTTTGAGGTAATAATGCCTTTGTCCATGAATTTGGTTATTTTTCTTAAATAAATATTCCCACTCTGCTTGAGTAGATGACTGAATTCATAGTAATCATGCCTATCTGTAAAATTATAGATAGTTGAAACTTTCTCAGTTGGTTCTATACCATTATCAATAAACTTTTAAATGTGGTTGTATGCAAATGAATGCAATCAAAATGAAAGTGCTTTGACAATGCACCTTCCAGTTGCTGGATTCCCATTTTCCTTTCTAGCTTACAGTTTCTGTGACTTTTATGTAAATGTTACGTTTTTTCGATTTGTTTATGTTGGTCAGTTAGATTGCTTGTTCTGTTTTGTCAGACTATTCTAAACTCCATGTAGCTTGGAATACTAAAAGTATAAATGCCAAGTTTGTTGAAAAAAAAGTAATTGCCTGTATTCCTTGTAAAGGAATGTAGCTAGAAAAAAGCTTAAATTGGAAAAGGTCTTGCACAATCTGGGCCATGGTTTTCCCAGTAGCTGCACTGTATGGTAATTGTCTTGTTTCTTGTGGTTTGCTTTTGGGCCAAATGCTTGTAAACCTGGAATGGTGAGTACTACCCCATAGCAGGTGTATGCAGAATAAGCATGTACCATATGTATGTAATCTGGATACATGGATACACAGGTACTGCAGTGATGAGCATAGTGGAAGAAGCTGAATCGAATCAGCTAACCTAAAAAGTATCTGCTCAGGTGACCTAATCACTACAATATTTTTGGAAGGCTACTTAAAATGTTAGTAGTAGTTCTTGATAGTAGCCTGCAAGACGCAGTAAAATGTGTCTTGCACTAATATTCTTATTCTTGTTTGCCCTAATGTAGGTGTCTCTTCAGTACATATCACCTTTCCCATTTGTAGAGAGAGGAAGCCATACTAATCTTGAATTCAGGCAGAAGGCAGGGCAGAATTGTAGACAAACTGGCTAGTTTGTAAGGTCACATCTCTGCCCTGCCTTCTGCCTTTCCCATCTGTTTGACTTGCTGAGCATTCAGTCTGATACTTTTACCATCTTAAAATAGGCATTCCATTCTGGGACCGTCTTCCATTATACTAAATCAAGAGCAGCACTGTTTACCTTCTTGTGTTTTTTTTTTTTTTCATGGTTCCTTTTACCATTCCAAGATTAAAGTTCTTTTTTTTTTTTCATCTAAATTTAACAATCCTGGGGCTTTCTCTCCTGTTAGATCCTGCAGGTGAGCCGTTCTTGGTAAGTGTGGCAGATCATCAGTATTTCTGCAGCAGTAGCTGATATCACAAACAGAAACTAAACAAGTCAGAACTGGTTTGAGGAGGAATGATTTTAGGACTTGTCTGTTCATTAAATTTAATTGGGATAACTATAGCAGAATAAGTATTTTTAGTATAACTCCCTGTGTAGACATTCTGTTTTAGAATAAAAGTAACTTTTTTCCCAGAATAATTACTACCAGTGACTTTTACTCCTGTGTTTAACATGGAGTTATACCAACATAGCTATAACAGAATAATTATGCCTTTCAGTTTCCCAGAGCAGACTAGCTCTTATTCACTGATAGCGAACGGAAGGGCAACAGAGCAGCATAAGTCTAATCAGGGAGTTCATGTATGGTGACATGCAAGGATAAAATGCAGCTATACAGCTTCTCTGTCCCTCCATACCTCTCCCTCCCCAGTCCTCTTGCTGTGTGCACTGCTTCAGTCATGTCAGCTGCAGTAGCCTCTAAAAAAAGTCTGTAATTCCTTCTCATTCCTGCTTATTTGTCCAGTTTGACTACTGGTTTGTCATGGGACTCTGGATTTGCTTCTATAAGCATAAAAGAGTTTATAACAAATTATAAGTCAGCTTGGGTTGCTTGGACATCAAAATGTGCAGTCACCGTAGAAGCCAAAAAAAAAAAATCTCAGGAAAAAATGGCTTTTAAGAGCCAATACTATAAATGCCAGGTTAGTCTGTTGTGTATAGTTAGCTTTGAGATTACAATGTGAAATGCACAGTACTGTGAAGGGGAAATTCATTCAGTGTACGAGTCAGAATCATAGAAAATTTAGGGTTGGAAGGGACCTCAGGACGTCATCTAGTCCAGCCCCCTGCTCAAACCAGGACCATCCCCAACTAGATCATCCCAGCCAAAGCTTTGTGTAGTTGGGTCTTGAAAACCTCCAATGATGGAGCTTCCACTACCTCTGTGGGTAACCTGTTCCAGTGTCTTACTACCCTCCTAGTGAGAAAATTATTCCTAATATCTAACCTAAACGTCCCTTGCTGCAACTTGAGACTGTTGTTCCTTGTTCTGTCATCTGTCACCACTGAGAACAGTCTAGCTTCATCCTCTTGATGGAGTTATACCACCATAGCTATAACAGAATAATTATGCCATTCAGTTTCTCAGTGCTGAATAGAGGGGGGGGAGAATTATCACTTCCCTTGACCTGCTGGCAACACTCCTGCTGATGCAGCCCAGGATGCCATTAGGCTTCTTTACAACAAGGGCACACTGTTGGCTCATATTCAGCTTATTGTCCACTGTAACCCCCAGGTCCTTTTCTGCAGAGCTGTTGCCCAGCCAGTTAGCCCCCAGCCTGTACCAGTGCATGGGATTATTCTGTCCTAGTGCAAGACTTTGCACTTGTCCTTGTTGGACCGCATGAGATTTCTTTTGGCCCAGTCCTCCAATTTGTCTAGGTCACTCTGAATCCTGGCCCTACACTCCAGTGTATCTGCCATTCCCCTCAGCTTGTTGTCATCTACAGACTTGCTGTGGGTGCACTCTATGCCATATTCCAGGTTGTTGATGAAGACATTGAACAAAACTGGCCCCAGACCATATGAAAAGCCTTGCTAAAATCAAGGTGCATCACATCTGCTGGTTTCCCCTGCATCCACAGAGCCAGTCACCTTATAGAAGGCAGTCAGATTGCCCTTGGTGCATCCATGCTGACTGGTCCTAATCACCTTCTCCTCCAAGTGCTTTGAGATGGATTCCTTGAGGATCTGCTCCAGGGACTGAGGTGAGGCTGACTGGTCTGTAGTTCCCTGGGTCCTCCTTTTTCCCTTTCTTAAATATGGGCATTATGTTTGCCCTTTTCCGGTTATCCAGGGCCTCTCCTAATTGCCATGAATTTTCCAAGTTGATGGCCAGTGGCTCTGCAATCACATCGGCCAACTTCCTTAGCACCCTTGGGTGCATCCCATCCTGCCCCTTGGATTTATATATGTCCAGCTTTTCTAAATAGTCCCTAATCTGTTGTTTTGCCATGGTTGCCTGCTCACCTCCTCCCCAAATTGTGCTGCCTGGTGCAGTCATCTGGGAGCTGACCTTGCTTGTGAAGACTGAGGTGAAAAAGGCATTGAGCACTTCAGCCTTTTCTGCATCCTCTGTCACAAGGTTGCCTCCCGCATTCAGTAAGGGACCCACACTTTCCCTGATTCTCCTGTTGCTACTTACATACTTGTAGAAACCCTTCTTGTTACCCTTGTTAGCTGCAGCTCCAATTGCGCTTTGGCCTTCCTGACTTCATTCCTGCAGTGACGAGCACCAGGACAAACCATATCCTGTCCACCTAAAAGAAAAAGTACAGGAACCCACAGAATAAGTTAAGATGGGGATTTGAATATTCTTTATACATGTAAAATAATATTTAAAACTTTGTATTGCTGTGTAAAGTCCCTTCCTGACACCTGATGGGGGGGGCCAGTAAGGGACAGGCTTTCAGGCATCTTTTTATCACAAGAGCTCAAAGCATCCTCTCTTGTATTCTACCTTCCTCTTTGCTAGTAGAAGTAGGGTTGGAGTGGTATTGTAGCCATGATGGTCCAGGAAATGATAGAAGCAAGGGTTCTTTTTATGGTATTTTTATTGGGGCAGCCATATAGTTGGAAGAGATGTGAGACAAGCTTTTGAGCAGAAAATACCCTTCTTTAGGTCTGGCTTCTCTCACAGGAGGAGGATAATGTTAGTTTGCTTGCCTTGTTGGCCACTTATTTCACTTAGTCTGTCTTAAGCCATTTTATTAGTCTGCCCATCTCACTTTGAAATTCTCATCTTTAAATTAAAGGCATATCCATGCTGGATGCTGGCTTTCATTGCCACTGTTCCCAACATCTGAGTGGAAGGGAAAAACAGTTGTATGGAATCCAGTGAGTGGAAGGTAACAGAGTAATTGCATTTCAAAGCATAGATTTCACTGAATGTGGAAATAAATTGTGCTGGAGATTTTTCTGTTGTTCAATTCCTAAAATGGCCTGGGAAACAGAATTTATTTGCCCTTCAGTATGTTTAGCTTTAAACCACTTGATTTTTTTATATAAGACCATATTTACATGCAACTTATTATTTGTAAACGTAATGCCTTTCCTGAAATGCTAAGGTCTAGAGAATAAAAAGATGTTTTAATTTTGAATCACTTAATTCAAAGAAGCACAATGCACTGTATGACTTTTTAGGGATTATTAAAAAAAAAACACTTCAAAAAGTATAAAGACTCTTAATTCTTCCAAGGTTAAATCTGTTATCTGCTTCATTTAATTACTGTCCTGGATCTAGCCTGTGTAGGACTGACATTCTAATGGTTTAGGTAGCCATGTAATTACACTAAAATTGCAAGCAATAAGCTATTTTGAACAAAGCTAAGAAGCTTTACATTTGGACAGAGTAATACTGTCATGTTTGAACCAATGATGGTTTTTCTTTGGGCTCCTTTGACTTAACACAACAGCTTCTTCGACTTCTTAACACAACATGTATTTAGCTTCAGTTCTGGGCTAACGGCATCCTGACTGTCAGTTGGGAAAATTTCTGTAAAATGGAGCTTTTTTTTTTAAGTGGATTACTGAGGTTCTCAATTATGAAAAAAATCTGCAAATTGAAGTATATTAAAAACAATGGAAATTGATGTACACTTATGAAAACTATAAAATTATCTAGACTTTATCATTTCAAACACTTGTTTTGGTTCTGTTTTGTTTTAAGAATATGCATGCCAAATGTTTGTCTCTTTCGATGATTTGTAATATACATTTTTTTGACTGGAAACTTTTTTGTACAACCCACTCCAATAAATGTTTTGCATTTTATTTGTCGTCTCCTCTTATTTGAAACTAACCAAATTCCAGTCAAAGGCTGAGAGAGATGTTGCATACCCAAGGATGTTGCACACCCACGTAGAGAGAGGATAAGGAGTGTCATCGTTGCTATTCTGTCTCCTAAGAAGATCTGGTGTGGTACAGGGCTATAAATAACCCCTTTTTATTTTGAAGCAAATATGCTGACCTTAGTCTTAATGGCTAATGCTTAAGAAAAGCAAATATAAAGTTAGTGTGGCAGCAGCATTGCAACTGAGGCTGGGATTTCAGTTGGTTTTTAGACCCTGCTTTAGAAACCAATTTTTGCTTTTCTGAGCCCCTTTTCCTAAAAAGACCAATAATGGGATAATTGGGATTCTAGCGTTTATAGCCTCCCACCTAAGCCACAAACTTTTTTCCTCATGCAGTCTTTGGTGACTATCAGTCTAAGATGGGCTTAAAAAAATCACCAGCCTGGATATCTATCTCAAACAACCAAATACTGTCCACTGGTTTATGGTCCTAGCTGCTGCATTTGAATTGAATAAGGTTGTTCCTGTTTACTTGGCAGTATTGGTTGGTTTAGAGGACACTACCTGCATTGAAGTCTCCTGAGTTATCATGTTGGGTCTCTTAACAAACATCTGTTCACAGTAAATGCTTAGTACCTGGCATCCCCAATGCATTTGCTGAGTGTAAGTGATCAATACTCCCCTCGAGGTACATGCACATCTTAATTTTCTAAGTGGGCAAACTGAATGAAAGGAACACACCTGAATTACTTTAGGCTTTTTTGAAAGTATTGTGACCTAGGGGGTAAAGCCCTGGGCTAGGACTGCTGAACATGTGGATCATGGATTGGCCTTCTGCGTCATCTGGGGCCTCGCCAATGATATCTCTGTTTATTGGAAGACTGTCATTCTCGTATCAGGACTGCCAGCGACAAGAGTACTGGACCGGGACTCGGCCTGAGTTCTGTTTGAAAGTCTGATGTACTGTAACCTTGAGTTTCTTCTGATCCAATCTGTTTATACCAATTCCTGCAGTACCTGGATTTTTCTTGTAGATCTACCATTCAAGTCTTAAATGTGGCTGAGCAAATCTCACATCTATTTTACAGTGTATCTGCATAGTTGAAGCAATTGCTTATTTAAAAGTTCTGTCTCATACAGAAGCCAGCTGTGTCTGATCCTTTTGCAAGAACAGAGCAAAACAAAAATGAATGGTTAATTCTTGGCTTTTTGAGGGGCAGCTGATCACTTGATTTATAACTCAAATTAATTGTAGACAAGGACAAATTTTACAGGTTTGGAAATTGAAGGGTTGAGTTAAGCTTGCCACAATAATCTTTGTCTATTGGTTTAATTTCCCAGAATGGGGAAGAACTATCCAAAGTTCACCTAGAGCCTTTTTACTGCTTAGCTGGTAAAATAACTATCATCCTAGCAATAGATTCATGGTGCCTGCAAAGGTGACTGAGATATTGCAGTAATATCAAAGCTGTACTACAGCTAAGAGTTCATCAAATAGAACATTTCAATTTATTGTCTTTGCTAAATGAAAGGAAAAGTAATCTTTAGAATTTACTGAACCCTGAGACTTGCATAGTTTTTCAAGACTGCTAGTCCTAAAGGATAATTCCAGAAGCCAAAATACGTTAGGAATCTGCGGACAGGGTTCTTTGGGTAAATGTGGTATCTTTTATTAGACCAACTAAATCACTGGAAAATTATCCTTTGCAAGCTTTTGGGAACCAACGCCTCAACAGCCCTTACAAATCTGCTGCTTCCAAGAGGTCTTACCTAATGCTGTGTGTGAATTAATTCGCAAATGCTGAGCATCAACCCTTAAAAACATGCTTCTTGATCAGGAATGAATGTGATTCTAAGTCTTTAAAAGGTCCCTTATCTTTGTACACTGGTCTCCATTTGTACAACTCTGCTGGTTAGAAATGTGAGAAGGACCTTCCAAACTAGCTCTGCCAGCAGCAGTAGTTAAGTAGCCCTTGCGAAGGCGTGCCAGCTCTAGCCACTTAAATCTTCCGGTGGCTTGCCTTGGCAGTGGTAGTGCTGGTGTTCCTTGTGTTTAGGGCACAATGATTAACAACATTAAAAGGAGCTTGGTAGGTGTGTGGGAGCCGTGGTAGACCTATGCTTGCAAATCTCTTGCTAACGTGCCCACAGCTCCCTGGCATTGTGCCGCCAAGGCGTAGATGCTGCATCTTCCATTCAGCGAGAGCCAGGGGGGCCGCTGCTGAAGCCGGCCTCCCGCGTGCCCGGCGTGCGCAGGGGCGGGGACTCGAGTCCCCTCGCGCAATGCCAGCTCCTCGCTTGTGGTTCGTTATCATGGCTGTGTATCCACCGCGGAGCACTAACGGAGCGGGCCGCGCTGCCTTTGAGCACTCGGGCTGCCTTTCCGAAAGCTCCGGCTTCCTGTCGCGGGGCCCGCAGGACCGCGATCGCTGCCGCAGACATCCCGGGCGGGGCGGGGCGGGGCGGGGCGCGGCGGTCCTGGGCCCCCTTT
>NW_017729018.1:1526040-1526252 GCF_001723915.1 Gavialis gangeticus | reverse complement strand
CGGCGCGGAGCAGGCCGGGAGTGGCGGTGACTGCGCCATGGACGGCGGCTTCGGCTCGGACTTCGCGGCCGGCGGCGCGGGCGGGAAGCTGGACCCGGGGCTCGTCATGGAGCAGGTGAAGGTGCAGATCGCCGTGGCCAACGCGCAGGAGCTGCTGCAGGTCAGGAGCGGCGGGCGGGCTGGGGGGGGCCGGGGCACGTGGCCGCGCCCCG
>NW_017729018.1:1519669-1525985 GCF_001723915.1 Gavialis gangeticus | reverse complement strand
CGTGGCCGCGCCGCGCTCGTGCTGACCTGTGCTCTCCGCAGCGGATGACGGACAAGTGTTTCCGCAAGTGCATCGGGAAGCCGGGCAGCTCTCTGGACAACTCGGAGCAGGTGAGCTGGTGCCGCCCGCGGGTCCCTGCTTCCCGCGGCCCTGCCCACCGGCGCCCGGACGGCCCGAGCTGGGGAGAGGCCTGTGCGGCCTCCAGGACGTGCCCGGCACCTGAGCTGCTGCCCGGCCTCTCAGGGTGGCTGGCGCTCCAGCAGTTCATCGCCGCGTGGGCCGGGGCTGGGCCTTGCCGGATTGTCTGCGCGGGCGGGGGTGTTATCTGCTTTACAGCTCCTCCCTGAGGACTGTCCCAAAGGGAGCTGCTTCCCTCAGGAGGTGGGCCGATGCAGGCCAGGCCAAATACTACTTGCCTGAGGTCACGGGGAGTCGAGAGTCTGGTCCCAGGCCTCGTGCCCTGAGCCCCTGCCTGTGGTGTCCCAGCACGTACAGCTCTGTTGCTGACACCTTGGGTTGGCCGTTGCAGGGTGGGATGGACCTGCTACTCCTTGTCCTTCTCATCTGCTGGGTGATCAGCAGGGATCCTGGTTTCTCCTGATTTAAAAAAAAAATCAAATTCTCTGCTAAAACCCCCAAAATCCATGATTAAAATTAAAGCCCCCCCCTACAGCCCTTCCTGTATCCTGCTGGTGCCCCTCACTCCCCACCCACAGCTCCTGCTCCCCCAGCCCTGCCAGAGGGGACCCCAGCTGCCAGGGCTACAGACTGGGGTCTACAGCCCCCTGCCCCCGCTGCCCCCCACCATGGGCTCAGGTGGGGGGCTCCCTGCTGCTGCATGCGCTTCCAGGGGGCAGGGGGCCTGCGCTCCTCCCAGATCTGTCCCTGGGCAGGCACGGGCTGAGGCTGCTGCCCATCTGGGTGGGGCTTGGGGCCCGGGGCTGCGGTGTGCGGCTGCAGGGCCCCAGCCAGGAGCAGGACAGGGCTGCCCCTCCCCCCCTTCCAAGCAATGTGCCTCCAGTGCTGGCTGGTGCTTTGGGGGGTGCAGCCCCGCACCACTGCCCTTGCTGTAGCCCCACGTGCAGGAGGCATGTCAGCGGAGCAGCGGGCGAGCAAGAAGCAGTGAGGAAGATTTCTGCGTGGCTCCTTGGTTCGCTGCTGAGCTGGATCAGGCTGGGGGGGGAGGCAGGGTGGCAGGAAACAGTGGCAAGCAGGGGGCCTGCTATTCCCTGCTACGCTGTTCCCCCTTTGCGACTGCGCAGCAGGGAGTGGAGTAGCCGTGCAGAAAACCTCCCCTCCGCTTCTCCCCAAGCCCCACCTGGCTGGGCAGCAGCACCAGCCCTGCCCAGCTTCCTCCCTACAGGGGCTTCAGTCCCCCTTTCCTCCCCCACTTACCTGCGGGAGCTACTTTCAGGCTGCCTGGGGCCGCGTGCATGTCTGTGCGCATGGCGCCCCCTGTCTTTCCGCCTTCCTCCCTCTCCCTCCCAGCTCCTTGCAGAACGGCATAATCTGTGGGTTTCTTGGGTAAAATGAGAAATCTGTTCTTGCCTCTGGTAAAAAGCAAAATCCGTGGCTTACTCCATTTTTCCATGGGAGATGGAAAACCCAGTTCTCTGGTGATCAGGGGAAGTTGCTTGCTTGATTTGCATCTGTATTTGTTCATTTCTCTCTCTAAAGTGTCTTTGCATTTGTGGGTGAAAAGGGCAGTGCAAGAGCTAAGTATCATTGTTATATTTCAGAAATGCATCGCCATGTGCATGGACCGGTATATGGATGCCTGGAACACAGTCTCCCGAGCCTACAACTCCCGGTTGCAGAGGGAGAGAGCCAACATGTAATAGGCTTCCAGCAGGCCTGGTAACACCCGTCTGTACCCTCTTCTCTGGGAGAAGAGAACTGAATTCTGAATAAATAGAAATGGACCTTCTTAAAAATGAAAGGAATGACCAGTTTGGATTGTGGGACTGAGATCTCTGTGATTTGGCAATTCCAGCTCTCATCATGCCAAAGCATAAATCCCCATTGAACTGTTTATATTTTTACCCCATATTAATCTGCTTGGGCTCAATATCCCCTGACTAGCATGAAGCCTGGGAGAAATCTGGCTGGACTGCAAGTTATTTCCATACTCTCTCCCAACACTTGTGAGACTGCCAGGGTTTTGCTTTAAGACCCTGGATGGACCCCCAGGCCCTCTCTGACACTGGTTAAGGAAAGAGCTACAAGGTGCATGGAACCCTTTGAGAAAGATAGGGCATTGAGCAACCCCTTTATGTGCCTTTCCCCAGGAAGCAAGTGTGAGTCTGTATAACAGCTTTATCCTGCTGGTATTGGCTGTGGGTCTGGTGCTTCTGGTACAGAAGGTCAGTCAGTCCTAGGGACATAGTTTTAGTGGATTAAAAAAGGTTCTGAGTTTCTGTAGGTGAGGGTGAGAGGCCCATCTGGCCATTATACTGTTAAGTGCTGCAAACTAGCCTGTGGCGCAGGATGCTGGTAATGCTACATCTACAGTGAGATTGTGCTATCCTTGCTGTACCCTCCTCATCAGCTGGAAGTTGAATGTTTTGGACTTTGTGTCCCAATTTGCCCCTATAAGGAGTTCAAATTCTGACTCCCACCATCCTGTCCCAGACTGATTAGTATTGTCATTTGTTTTATGAGACTGTCACTGTTTCCATGTGGCCTGCTGGTTTCTTTCTGATATTGAGGAGACTGGTAGAAAATCTATAAAGAATATGAACAGAGAGCACAAACCTGCATGGAATTGTGTAGTAAAGATTAAAGGAGCTGAATTCAGCCACCTAACTAATTGGGCCTTTGTGTATTCCCTCTTGTTTCCTCTCTCTTTCTTTCCCATCTCTCGGCTGAGTTCTTCCCCTGCCACTCAAGAAGGAACAAATCCCTGATCTAGGTATATGATTACATATTTGGGACCACTTAACAGCTGGTAGTACCACTCGTACCAAATCCACTGGGCCCCTTGGGAAACTGACCAAGAACGGGCTGGTTACATGAGGGCCGTATGCTCCAGGCCATAATCCCCAGAAGAACTTCACTGGCCATTGCAATTCCTAAAGTGCTCCTCTGCTCTTAACCACTGGCTTCTGTCAGACTGCTTGTTCTCTAGACTTAGTGAGTAATGGATCTTGAAGAGCATGGGGGCTGCTTGCAGAAAAAAACAAACATTTGACTGGAAGGAGCAGTCTTTGACCTGGCTCTGCAGTATCTGTAAAAATCAGGTGCCTCAGCAGGAATTTTTGGCACTTTTTGCTAAAGCTGATACAATCGATTATTAGATAAAAGTGCTTAAAAAGCTCTGCTAAAATGGCTGATCTTTACATACGTTGGGTGAGCTGGTTTGAAGTAACGTGCTGCCTCTTCTGAGCCTGAGCTGGACTTGGCACAAGAATGCACTGAGTTTAAAGCACCATTGGGTTTTTTTTATTATTTATTTGTGGGGGGAGGGGGATGTCTGCAAACACCCAAAGTGTTGTAATGTTAATCACTTGCCACCCAGTGAAATTCACTGCCGTGAGTTAGGCATCAAGCTTCCTTTATACAATGTTAGAAGAAAGGCACATTTGTAGGAATGGGACTTGCAGCAACCAGCTGGATGGACTGTCTATGCCACCTGGTTGGAAATGCTAATGAGAAGTGAGGTCTATTCCTGAGAGGGGGTTAATGCCTAATTCTTCTTGGATCTGCAGCCACACACAGACCCTCTCCTGGACGCCTTGATCTTGTGGAAAAACAACAAGATGTGCTACCACTACTACAGAATATCAAGAAACCCCGTGGTTAGAGCACTTGACTAGGAGATCTCACAGGCAATGTAAGATAATGAGGTTTGAGTTTCATCTCTGGTTAGTTACATGTGCACAGAGACGACTGTAGCAGGGTGCAGGGCCTGGATACAGTGGGGGTGGCGAGTGGCTGGATGCAAAGACAACTCGGCTCCATGGGGCCCTCTAAAGCGCAGGGCCTGGGGCAGTTGCCTCAATTTGCCTGCTCCGCCACCCCCCCCCACCCCCCCAGTATGGTCCTGCACGTGCATAGGTCAGCAACTTTTACAAAAGAGAGTAGTACCCTAATAGCCTGTAGCCTGATTTTTAGGGTACTCTCCAAACCATGTAGAGTGGAGATCTGAAAACAGGTTCCCTCCACTTCCAGGTAAGTACCTTAACCACTGGATACAATGGAGTATAAGTTAGTTTTCAAGGGTGTGGAATGACAAGGCCCAGGAGAAGCTTCATGGCTGAGTGTCCCAAGCAGAAACAGGGGCCTCCCTCAGGGCTAGAGTTAGGTATTTAAATACTGTATGTTCTCACATACAACATTCTTATTAAGCTGAATAAGTACAGACTAGAAAAAAGTACTGTAAGGTAGATGCATAACTGGTTGAATCATTGTTCTTTGTCAGTAGTCCTCCGTAGCTCAATGTCTAGTTGGGTGAGGTATCAAGTGGGATTTCCCTGGGGTCTGTCCTGAGTCTGATATTGGTCAGTGTCTTTATTCATCATTTGGATGATGGGCTTGAGTGCATCCTTAGCAAATGTGCAGATGACACTAAACTGGGTGGAATTATGGACACTCAGGAGGGCAGGGCTAAGATCCAGAATGACCTGGATGGACTGGAGAAATGGTCTATGATCAGTAAGATGAGATCCAACAAGGGTAAGTGCAAAGTCCTGCTCTTCAGACAGAATAATTGTATGCAGACTGGGAAAGGACTGGCTAGACTGCGGTACTGCAGAGAAGGACCTGAGGCTTACAGTGGACCATAAACTGAATGTGAGCCAACAGCGTGTTCTTGTTGCAAAAAAGCCAACCGGATCTTGGGTTGTAACATGAGTGTCACTTACACACTGAGGGCAGTGATTCTGCACTGGTGAGGCCTCACCTGGAGTACTGTGTTCAGTTTTGGGCTTCACACTTCAAGAAAGATGTGGATAGTTTGAAAGGAGTCCAGTGCAAGGCTACAAAAATGATCAGGGGCCTGTGAGATAAGACTTCTGAGAAAAGGCTAGTGTTTATCTTAGAGAAGAGTAAGACTAAGAGGGGATTTGATAACATTTTTCAAATACCTGAAGGACAATTATAGAAAGGATAGAGATGGATTTTTCGCTGTTGCTGTAGGGGACAGGGCTAGGAGTAATGGCCTCAAGCTGCAGTAAAGGGAATTTAGGTTGGGGATTAAGAAGAACTTTCCATCTAGGAGGGTGGTCAAGCATTGGAGCAGGTTACCTAGAGAAGTTGTAGAATCTCCATCCTTGGAAACTTTCAAAAGCAGGTTAGACAGAGACTTGGCTGAGGTAGTTTAGTCAGGGATGCTCCTGTCTTAAGCAGGGGGCCTGGACTGGATGACCTTATGAAGTCCCTTCCAGTCCTACTTTTCTTTCCTTTTAACCCCAAATTGGGGTCGCGTATAAGGTAGGGAATCTGATTTTCTGCCTGGGATAGAGGCATCCAGCTTTGATTCTGGCTTCACAGTGGAGCCAGCTGTTGCATTGCTATTCAGGCAGTTGAGGGAATCAGTGAACTTAAAGGTTCCTTGTTTGTTCCAGAGATGTTAACAGTTGTCTTTTCTACCTTCCTTAGAGCAATTTTGCTGTCTACTGGTTGCTTTGATCTCTCTGCTCCTATTTCACAGCCTTGGAGACTCAATAGCTCTTTTCAAAATTATAGATCCACTCATGGAAACCAGTTTTCAGGAGCAGCTAGGGTTTCAATTTTGGTTAAGTAGGAAAGGGAGAGTGAGTGAGCTGAAGATTAGACTCTGTCCCTGCTCCATTTAGCTATAAATCTAGAAAAAACATTTTTTCTTCATTCTGCCTTTCAAAAACAAAGTGTGTATTATGTTCAGGTATGTCAGGTGTGTCAAATGTGAGAAAGCATAGTACTTTTTAGAGTTGGGGCTAAGGCCCTGGGCCTCTTTTCAGCATGCTATATTGTACTTGGATGGCCCTCCACCAGTATGCTGTGCTGCTTGCGTGGATACCAGTCTGAGGTTCCTAACTCTTCCCCAGACATAGAATCTGGAGTCCAGATGCCTGAATTTAGGCTGATGACTGAATTAGGTGGCAAAGTATGCAAACAGTCAAGTGCAGTGACCACTCAATCCCGTGTTCCTAAGGGGAAGAGAGACCAGTGGGGAATATGGATCCTGGTTAGCCCTACATAAAACCAGCACACGGTGGAGCTAGAGATCCAGCTGTCTTGGTCAGCCAGGACTGTGGATGGAAGGAGCTGGACTCAGACTTGGGGGCAGCTGTAGCCTGCTGTTTGAGAGCTTCAGGACTAAAGGCTTGTTTGGGGA
>NW_017729018.1:1501768-1514669 GCF_001723915.1 Gavialis gangeticus | reverse complement strand
CCTACATAAAACCAGCACACGGTGGAGCTAGAGATCCAGCTGTCTTGGTCAGCCAGGACTGTGGATGGAAGGAGCTGGACTCAGACTTGGGGGCAGCTGTAGCCTGCTGTTTGAGAGCTTCAGGACTAAAGGCTTGTTTGGGGATGCCTCTGGAGGTGTGGGAGAAATTAAGGTGCTGGGTATGTGTTATCATGGTGCTTATGTTTATCTTTTACCTGTTCCCTTCTTTGGCCTGTTGGCTTGTGACCCTTACCCCTGTGATTTTCTATGTAAAAGTGGGAACTCCCCTTTGTTCCTTGTGCCAGTCTCTGGGTCTGCAGGGTTGGCACAAATTGTGTTTGTATAAGACAAGTTAGGAGTTTGTCCTCTGAATATTCAATATAATATATATTCAATATATACTGGAACCCAACCAGCTTTACTAGCACAACCTTCCAAAGAGAGTTACAAGTTGTATGCAGCTGGCCTATCCAAGAAACTGCACGCGAGTCCTGCACAACTTCATGCTGTGATAGATCAAGTACTATACTTGGGAATGGTCCACACTTCAGTGCTGCAGCATGATGTCTAGATGGAAGATGATCATGCTTCATACCTGGGGGCTCCACTGAGGATCTTTGGCACTTGTGGGGTTGTGTTTTGGCTACTTCTGGGGTTGAAGGGACACCTTGCTCAGTAGCTGGTCACTGATTGTATTGCAGTGCTTGAGACATGTACTTAGGTCATAACTCTGGACATGGGGAATTTTGTTTCACTTATTTTCCTTATACCTGGCAGATGCCTTTGGAGTGATAGGGTCTATGCAGACACCTACTGGCATGTATATGGGCACGTGCAGTAATAATGAACACATCTGACTGTACTATGTTGCATTAGCAAATTGCCCAGAAACAGGCATCTCCTGGCTGTAGTGGTGACAGTGATGAGTGCCTGTTCCATGTAGCCTGGGTACTTGATGGGCCTGGCCCTTGTAGATAATGCCCCCATCAGGCCTTGGATAGATCAGGCCTCTTTATTTATAGAAAACATTCTCTAGAATTGCACCATTATATGCAAAGCAAGCTCTGATTATTGAATGCCCTGGTGTTGAGACTGCGGCAGGTTGCGCAGCATCAGGTTTGTCCTCCCGTGGCTTTGTGCTGTCTTCATCCCTTGGCAGCATCAATAAAATGTGTGTGGGCTAAGAGGTTAATGCACCAGGTCCCTGGAGAACACTCCACCTTCAACTTCTCCTTCCCTGAGTGGAAACTGCAACTTTACAGCTTGAGGTTCTGTGCAATCCAGCCCCGGACAGCTGTTACTTTGGTGTAGACACCAGGGAAGTATGGCCTTGCACAGCCATAGCCCCAGCTTGTGATTCCAGCGAGAAACCATCTTCCTGAAGGTTCTTTGCATGCCAAGGGGCCACCTGCATCGCCCTGCAGAGAAAGAAGTAGGTCTGCTGGCATCAGGGCAAAAGGAGCCACCCAGTCCTTCGCACCCAGCACCCTGGCTACACTGTGTTCTCATTCCTCGTGTCTACTGCCTGTGAAAGCCGCCTCCCAGGTGGTAGTGGGAGCCACTTCTCTATCTCGTTGTTGGTAATGTGGCTCAGCTATTGTGCCTGTGGCTTTAGATGGGAGTCTTACTTGGTGGGATAGAGGCCATGGTAAAATCCTACCAACCTGGGAAAGGGGGGATAGACAGATCCTAGGGGATGCCAAGTAAGTATAGGCTGACCTAGGGAATATCTGGCAAGAAGCAGGGATGGAAGTTCAATCAGCTAGTCAGTGAGGAAACAAGATAGGTGCCTAATGAAGGAGAATGGGCTGAGGGATCTTTGCTAGGAGTCTTGCCTTCCCTGTTCTGCTCCAGGGAACCCCGTACAGTTGCTGAACTTACCGAACAGCTGTCGACAGCGCCCTGTGGAAATCCAGCACACACCATCCTGCTGCTGATCTGGATGGGGTAAAACTTCTTGCAGGCCTGGTCACCAATTACATTTACGGCTGCTTTTTGCAGTTGTTTGGACATAAAGCCTGTTAAGGGAAGAGGTCACAGTTAGTTTAAGTACCTACCCTGGGATTTAGCTCTGGCAGGAATGAGGTATGTGACTTGGGGTTCTGCAGTTCACTGTAAGGTACAGCTGGCTTTGTTACCTCAAGCAAGGGCCTGTGCTGGGGGAGCAAGGGTCTTGGGCTTTCTTGCAGAGCTGATGAGCACTGGAGCTGCTAGTCACATTATGACTTTGTTACAGGTAGTTGTGAACTGAAAAGTGCAGAGGTTGAATTGTCAGATGCTACAAGTGCTGGCTGGATGGGGTTGGTATAGGTGGTAGACTAGGAAAATGGATGCACTGTCACTGGATGGGGATGGTTTGAATATTGGTCAAGTGAGTTCCATAGGAAAGAGTGTGATGCAAGTGCTAGCCAGATGGTGGTGTGGTCTCTGTGTTTGGCTATTGGGGAAACTTATTGAAGGGTGGGTGCAGTGCAGACATTTCTGAAGAGGTACATAATGGAATAGAAAGATACGAGCAATAATTGCAGAAGTACAATATGGACAATAGCTGGATCTGGTGAGAGAGCATGAGTTGTAGCTGGAAAGGTACAGCTTAGTGAGCAGACGTGGTTAGACACTGAGGGCAATAACTAAACGTATACGGTGGTCCTTGTTCTGCAGCAAAGTACTTTTTGATGCCTCTAGCCAGTACCTCCTTCCTTGGTGGAGCCCCAGCCTGTGATGAAGCATCTTGAGCCTTCCCAGAACATATGAGAGTTGTCTGGGAGACAGATGGGTTTGATGGTGCTGGTGTATTTCATAGGTGTAGTTAGCTCCAACAGCGCCACATCGTAGTCCAGGGTGTAGACATTGTAGAATGGGTGCTTGTAGATGCGGTAGATTTTCTCCACCCTCCCATCAATGCCAGTCAAGAAAGGTGTCCCCAGAAAGGCCACCCACATCTTGGGGTCACTGTAGCTGCAAGGGAGAAAGGAGCACGGGGGTTAGGTGGTTAGAAGCCAACAGCAGATGTCACATGCCAACTCCGAGACCACCTGGGTTGTAGTGCACCATAGCAGCACTCACTGATCTACACAAAGGAACTGTTGCCCTGTCCAGCAGCAGGCCCCTGACTCACGGCTGTGTGCTTGGTGTTTGCTGGTGCAGATCCCCTAGGCCTAACAGGAAAGGCCTTGCACTGAGGCCCCTGCTTCTTTGGAATTAGCTGTGGGCCACTGATACTCCCAAGTGGTTCTGCGGGGGCTAGCAGCCCAGAGCTACTCCCAGACACAATGAGAGGCAGACAAATGAAGGGGAAATGTCATTAGAGAGGAGCTGGCATGAGAGATGAGAGAGGGCAGGGCATGTAGGTTATTCTAGTGGCCTTGCACTGGTGGACTGAGGACAGGCTGAGCTGCAGAGGGGAGCCAGTTTTGCTGCATCCTGGGTAGAGATGTAGGAGCAGCTTGTCTGACTTACACATCAAAGCAATGAGCTGCTGAAAGTAGCCACTTTTCGGCAATGAGGACGGCTCCACACTTGTGCTCCTTTCGCCGAAGCCACAGACTGACCTGCCAGGGCCACTCACCCCGAGCTGCAGCACTTCCACCCACAATCTTATTGAAGGCTACAGCAGGAGTCATGCCACAATCTGAGAGAGATGAAAAGGCAGCAGTGAGTTAAGCAGTTATAGGCTCCCTTCCTGCCCTGCTGCGCAGCGCTCTCTAGAGAGAATTATGGGCAGAAGTACAGTGGGGTCCCACATACTTGTGCTAGATGTTGGTGGGGCGGCCAGGGGCCAGTAAGTGTGCCTACAGGGGATGCAGGAAGGGGCCGAGATAGGGCAGCTGCTGCTTCTGTCACATGGAGGAAACAGTTCTCTGAGGACCTGGATTCAAAGGACACTATGACAGATGAACGGGCTTGGGTTTGTTGGATCAGTTAAGTCTTTGCAGAGGACTCTTTCCAGGGCAGGCTGTGCCATTCAGAACAAGCTCCTGGTGACAGACAAGAGGCATGTTCTGGGCCATTACGTTTCGTGAATTGCTGTGCCAGGTCATATTGACAGATGAGCCACATAGCAGGCTGTAGCAGTGAGGAATAGCCTGGGATGGGCTTTTGCTGCATGCATTTTATTATAGATTGCATGTTTTGGATTGGATCCGACTTCCAGCTCCCCTGAGGAGTAAGGATTGTCTCGGTTTCAGGGGATGGAACCCAGGGGCCCCAAGGCTGAGGCCGGGGCAAGAGGAACTTTGTGGGATCAGGCTTTGGGAGCAAGGCAGAGCTGGGCAGTACTTACTGCAGTTGCGCTCGTCGGAGCCATTGCTGCAGTCGGTGATGCCATCACACTCCGGATTTGCTTTCCCAATACAGACCTTGCTGGAACATTTGAAGGTGAAGCTAGTACAAGGCACCACTGGAAGGCAATAACCCATAGCCTGCTCAATATGTGGAACATGGTGCCTGTGCCGGCTGCGGGACTGGTACGCTCCCTGAGAATGGGGCAGTGAGGGGCTGTGACTGAAAGGCCGAGAGCCACGGGACTCTGTCTGTGTGGGTGGGAGAAGTGACTGACACTTGCATGTCTCCCTGCACCCATCTCCTGCGAGTCATTACCTGGCAGCTGGGTAGGTTTGGTAGGACCACTTGTCTTTGGAACAGCAGCAGTTGCCTTCCTGGTGGTGGTGCTAGTGGTGGCTGCTGCTTTGCTGGTTGTCCTGTCAGCTGGGCTTGTAGCTGCTTTGCTGGTGCTGATCCAGGCTGTGGAGCCGGTTGTGGTGCAAGCTCTTGTAGTGGCTGGGCTGGGTGAGGTGCCTGCTTCAGGGGCAGGCAAGGGTGAGATGATGTCGAGGATCCAGTCTTTAAGCTTGGTTATCCTGGAGTACACCCCTGGCTTCTTGGCTTGGGCACAACCAATTCCCCAGCTCACAATGCCAGCCAGATAAAACACACCTGGGGTCTCCTCGCAGGCCAGTGGTCCCCCTGAGTCCCCCTGATGGAGAAGCAAGGCAGTGACCTCTAAATGCACTCTCTCCAGGAGAGTCCCCTATGGTGCTCCTCAGTTGGGAGAACTGTCAGGCTGGGACAGCCAAGGGGTCCTCAGCCCCATTTCCTCTCTCTCACAGTGACCAGTGCCAGCTACTGCAGAGAAAAGGACAAGAAACTCCTGTCTTTCCAGATTGTGGCTGCTGATGCCCTGGAGTGCATGCATTTACCTGATTATGCCCTTACAGCAACCAGTATGCATGCTTTCCTTAGCCATTCAGTGTCCTGAGATCCCTTTGGCCTCAATGATCTTGAGTTCCGTAAGGAAATGTGGTAAAGTGGCATTTGCTTGGATACGTTTTCCACACCTTTGCTCTCTCTCACTGAATGCCTCTCCTGTCTGGAGGGTTCATGAGGAGTCTTTCACATAACAGCTGTGTCCCTCATCTTTTATTTCTACACCTTTCCACATAGCAGTCCTACCCTCCAGGCCTCTAATCGTTATCAGCACCATCCACCGTGAGCAGTAGGCACACTGGCTGATGCTTGTGCAGGGAGATTTGTGGTGGAGGGGCAGGAAGGAGTGTCAGTAGCAGTGTCACCACGCCTCTTGTGTCAGAGTTTCCCTGAGACCCTCATCACCATTCAGTTTTTCTCACCTGTGAATGGAATTGACATCCGCTCCTGGGTGAGAAGTGTGAAAGGCTTGGAGAGCTTGGGTGGAAGGCTGTCGGGGAACAGAGCATAGCTCTCTCCTCCCCTCTGGCCTTCAGCTTGCCTGCTCTTATACAGGGCTCAGTGCACAGCTGAGCACATCACCCTGGCATGAAAAACTCCATCTCTTAATTACATCTTCCTACAGTGGTATATAACACTCAGCCAGATAACCCTGTGCCTGGCCACACTGGGGAGGGGCCATTTTCCCCCTGGAATATCGATTGTCCACACAACTACAGGATCTTGAGTTTGAAGGTCACATGCTAAAGAACAAGAAGTTTTATTTTTACAGTCCTTATGACAGTGAGGGTTAAACTGCCTCTGTCAGTTCTTGGAAGACTGCCCAATTGTCAAGTCAGTTCCAATTCTCCCTAAGACAGGTGGAGCGAACTTTCAGACTCTTACCTGGCATGAGTCGACCTTCCCTTCTAGGAAGCCAGCACAGATCATCCTGTCAGTAAGGGAAAAGTTGTAGAGGACGTTGCAGGTCTTCTGATCAATGATGCCAACAGAGGCTTTCTGCAGGCTTTCAGGCTTGGTCACTGCATGAAATCAGAGGGATTAACAAGTGCAGGTATGGGGTGGAAAAAAGGGGGGAGTTAACAGTCATTTGACCAGGGCAGTCCAAATGCAGACCATACTACTGCTATGCAACCTATAGCTGCCTTCAGCTTTGTTACAGAGAGGCAGCTCCAGACCCCCAGTGAACTGTTTCCTAACAGAGGTTAGGAAGTCCTTTCTGGGAACATCTCTAGGCACTGCACTCCCAGACAGAAGATGGGAGCTCCATTCTGTGTAAGCTGCAGTCCCTGTCACCTAACAACTTGACATTGGTAGGCATAAACATGTTTAACTTTGTCCAGTGTTTTGGAAGCTCATTCTGTATTCACGGCAGCTTTGTGGTAGCAGTTAAGTTAGACAATAGGCTCCCTTTGATAGTGCATGTGCCTAAACTTGATCCACATCCCCTCTATAAGGTCTGTCCCCCTTTCTAGTTGTATCAGGTCCAATCTCAATTTGTAATGTCTCTGGGATAGAACCTTACCTTGGTTTTTGTGTAAGCCATAGGGTCATCTAGGGCACAACGCAGTTAAGTTACAGTGGCTATGGCAGAGCTTATAACGGAGAGGGCTACAAATCTATCTGGCCTTGGCTCCCCCCAGGCTGTCAGCAGCATTCATGGATCCTAGACAAAGGGTTGGTTTTTCTTTTTTGAGAGAGTTCCCTTTTCTCTTGCTTTTTTTTTTTACTTCCATGGCTCTTAAGATCTTGTTGATGTATGGCTTTTACCAGTTCTGACATAGCCTTGGGACTGTTTGACTTGCACTGATGCAGCCCTTTCTGTCTAATCACTCACAATTTCAGAGTAAATAAATAAAGCACATTGCTTACTGTTGCCTTCTTGGATATTTCCCCATCCAGAAATCATGCACTTCTTGCCAACAGGGAACTTCTGCACAGCTAGAGGGAGACACACAGGCTGGATGTATTTGTTGAAGAGCAGGGGACTTGCCAGTTCTAATACAGCAACATCAAAGTCCAGGATGATAGGATTGTAGGAAGGGTGCTGCACCACTTTCTTTATACTGACTTTCACTGTGTTGCCATCTGCTCCATTTAATGATGTCGTTCCTATGTAGGCTTTGATATATTCCAGCTTTGTCCTATAAGTATATAATTCCAATTGTGTGTGTGTGTGTGTGTATACACACACGCACATGCACATGCACACACCCATCAGTATGATTTCTGAGCCTGTCATAAAGGGTTCAGCTGCCCCTCTCACATGAAGCAAGAGCCACAACATCATAGAGAATTGAGAGAATTACAGAGCTGAGAGAGGCAGTTAGCTATGTTAGTCTGAAGTCAGGCAAAAGGCAGGGCAGGGTGGCATCTTAAGAGACTAATTCAGAGACACATAAGCTTTCCTAGACTGGTGTTTTCCAACCACTGTGCCATGGCACAATGGTGTGCCATCAGAAACGAACAGATGTGCTGCAGAACTTTGCCATGGCAATGATCTATAATGAACTTATGTGGATGGGGAATGCCTTGTTAACAGGTGTGCCACAGAAAACTTTTATTTATGTAAGTGTGCCTTGGTCTGGAAAAGGTTGGGAAACACTGTCCTTTATCACAAATTTCCTAGACATTAGGGCTGTAAGGGACCTCGTGAGCTTATCAGGTCCAGCCCAAAGGGCAGGAAGTCATCTGGGGTCAGATTACCCCAGCAAGATAAGCATCCAAGCATTTCTTAAAGGTATCCAGAATAAGTGCTTGCACCCGTTCTGGGGGGAGTCCATTCCAGACTCTGGAGACTTGGACGGTAAAGAAGTTTTTCCTCATGTCCATTCTAAAACGGTCTTCCAGCAGTTTGTGATTGTTAGACCTCGTCTTCTCTTAGATTGCCCTAGTGAATGGACATTTTCCCAGTTCCTTATGGACTTATAGGCTGCCACCAAGTTACCCCTGAGCTGTTGCTTCTCCAGGCTGAAAAGTCCCATGCCTCAACCATGGCCTCACCAAGGCCGAGTAAAGCAGGAGGATGACTTCTTGGGCCTTGCTTGAGATGCATCAGTAGATGCAAGCCAGAGTTTTATTTGCTTTGCCAGCTGCGGCATCACATTGGTGGCTTATGTTCATCTTGTGGTCAGTCATGACCCCCAAATCTCTTTTGGTGATGGTGCTAGTGAGTGTAGCACTGCCAAGCCTATAAGTATGAAGCTATCAGATGCTATGTTGTTCAAGAAAAGATGTGTCAACAGGAGAAAACACAAGATCTGACTGGATAAAATCCTCCTGGGTGCATCTACATGTGCATTAATGTATGTTAGTTAATGCTCATTAAATCTAGTACATCTGGGCACCTATACGTGTGACAGACCTCTGCTCCGACGCATGCTAATTAGCACACATCAGAGCAGGCTTGATTTAATTGAGTCTGTTGGGGTATGCTAATTAGCACTCTCCAGCCACCTCTGCATTATATGTATTCAGCATCCCCACGTTTCAAAATGGCAGCGGGGGCACTTTAACTAAGTATGTCGAACGAGCTTTAGTTAAAGCGCCCTCGCCACCATTTTGAAGTGCAGGATGCTGAATACATGTGACACTGGGTGCTTTAATTAAAGCGGCTCTCACAGCCACTCTAAAGCACCGACCCCACCATCCTGGTGCACATGTATAGATACCCTCCATTGTGAGGTACTAGGAAAATGCACATAAGTCTGTCTTAATGTGCATTAACTAAAGGGCATGGTTTTTAAGTGACACAATGCGCATTAGCTTATTTTGATACGCATTAACTAAATAGCACTTTTTTAGTGATGCTTTAATGCACATTAAAACAAGCTAATGCACATTGGAGCACATTTGTAGATACACCCCTTTCTTGATCTCATTGACGCACAGGACCAGAAGGATGGCCAAAATGTGAGTCAGATAACAGGGGTGTTCGATACAGAACGCTTTGATGAGAGAGAAGCAGTCCCTGTTCACCCAGGGTCAGTGTAATGGTGTTTTATGTTTTGTCTGTTTTATGGTATTTGCTCCACTCAAAGGAAAAGATCAAAGATAGGTGTGAATCCCTGAAAAATACAGGTTTATGTAATTGGGAATTTACACGTAAGAATAGACAGTTCAGTCGCAAGGGATGATCTGGAACAGAATACTGTCTGTAAGGAGCAACAGTATGAGATATCAATATTAGGTTGAAGAGGATGTTGATGGGAGCAGGTAAGAATCCACTAAATCCATTAATTATTCTTCATCTAGTAACAAAGGATACAGCCTTTTAGTCACTGACAAGGATAATGAACAGTTATGCTTGGTTGGGCTAGTTGTTTAAAAAAAAGTAGAAGTTCAAGTGATCCTCATTGTGCTTCTTTCTGCCACAGGAAAGGGAAGGAGAAAATGGGGCAAGATAATGAATATTAATGGATAGCTCAGGGAGTGGTTCTATTGTGAATGCTTTAAGTTCTTTGACCACTGGCAGGTATTTATGGATAGGAGACTTCTCCAGGTATGGGCTCCACTTGAGTGAGGAAATAGCTTTCTGGGATCAAGTTTGGCCCAAATGATAAGAGCTCTAAATTAAGAATGGGGAAGAGGAGGGGGGAGGTGGATGGGAGGAAAGAATGGAAGGAATCCACAAAATCTCCATATTTGGAATAAACATAACTGCAGGGTAACCAGGATAGCCCAAGAAGAAAGGGTACCAAGAAACAGGAAGGTTAAAAGAAGGCCTCAACATAGTTGGAAGTAGAAATAAGATGGTCATATACATTCTAACTGGAAACTTGGATACAGTTATATGAAAATAAATATTTTACACCATCTGTTTTATTTCCCAGTCTCCTTGTATTGAACTGGAATTCCTTATTTGTGACACAAAACTGGACATTACAGGAATTTGTGTGTGACGAGGTGTCTTGTGTCAGGCACATTGCATTCTACTCCACTCCCATGGTTAGTAGTCCTCAGTAACATAGCTTCCCCTCATCTCTGCTAGCCAGACTCCATGATAACCCTACGCTGCCAGTGCGTTTCGACATATTCTGCCCACCAGTAGCTCGAGTCCCCTCAAGACATCCAATATTTATCAGTGTCCGCGCACTGAAAAATGGCAGGAGGAGCACTTTAATTTAAGCTCATTGAACAAACTTTAGTTAAAACGCCCCTACTCCCCACCCCACCATGCCTTGCCATTTTTCAGTGCAGGGTTGCTGGAGTCTGCTGGAGCACGGTAATTACCATGCTCCAGCAGACTCAATTCATTGCGTCTGCTCTAACGTGCTGTAATTACGGCACGTTAGAGCAGCCTCCCTCCATGCGTATAGGCGCTCATTGTGCCCGGTTTCTGAGAAAATGAGAATGTTGTTCAGAAAGACCACCGCAGACTGATCCAAGATGTCCTGGATAATGTCACTGATGAAATGCTGGAAAGTGGGAGAAGCAATGGAGAATCCAAAGGTAGAACAAGATATTCAAAATGGCCATACCAGGTGCGGGAAGTAGTCTTCCATTAATCTTCCTCATAGATATGAACCAAGATGTATGCTCCCCTCAGATCCAACTTGGTGAAGATGTGCAGGTACCCCAAACTTGCAAACTGTTCAGATAAGGGAGCATTGGTTTTGGGGAGTGAGCTTCTTTTGGCCTTGAGAATCTACATATAGGTGTAGTAAATGATCTTTCTTTTTCACAGAGAATATGGGGGCACCAGTGGAGAAAGTAGATGGTTGAATAAATCGTTTCATAGATTTCATAGACATTAAGGCTGGAAGGGACCTCGAAAGATCATTGAGTCCAGCCCCACACCCCAGGGGCAGGAAGTCAGCTGGGGTCATAGGATCCCAGCAAGATAAGTATCCAATTTACTCTTGAAGGTGTTTAATGTAGGTGCTTGAACCACCTCCGATGGCAGGCTGTTCCAGCTTGGGGGCTCGGCCAGGAAAGAAATTCTTCCTTATGTCCAACCTGAAATGGCCTTGCAGTAGTTTATAACCGTTCAACCTCGTCATCCCTTGGGGTGCTCTGGTGAACAAACGTTCCCCCAGATCCTGGTGGTCACCCCTGATAAACTTATAGGTGGCCATCAGATCACCCCTGAGCCTGCGCTTTTCCAGGCTAAAGAGCCCCATGGCTCTCAGCCTGTCATCATAAGGTCTGTTTTCCTCACCTCTGATCATGCGCGTGGCTCTTCTCTGGACTCTCTCAAGTTTCTCCACATCCTTTTTGAATTGTGGAGCCCAAAACTGGATGCCTCTAAGCACCCACACATTGCCACTGAGAGAGAATATTGGGATTATGGTCTGACCCAGTAAATGACATTTCTTATATTCTCATGTTTCCTGTCATTGCAGTAGTGGGGCACTGATACTGAGGCACTTACTTATGCAAGAAAGAGTGCAGTTAGCTTTACTTATTACTTCTTCCCATTGGCAACTCATGTTCATTTTGGAGTCAACTATGACTCCGAGATCCCTTTCCGCAGTTGTGCTACTTAGGATGGTACTTCCCAAGCTATAGGTGTGTTGATGCCCAGTCTTCATAATCATGGTCTCTTCCCAGTGCCTGGCAGCAATAGAGAACTGGATGTGAGTGAACTAATTGAAGTTGAATCCAAAAATGACAGTGTTGACGGAGGTGGGCACACTGCTTGACCTGGAGAGGATTAGGGCACCTATAATTGATGGGGTTCAGCCTTCCTTGTCACAGTTTCACAGCTTTGAGTACTCCAGGTTCCTCCGCTGCACCTGGATCTCTGAGAGTGGCATTGGCTAGGAGTGCCTTTCACCAACTCCACCTGGTGAGAACGCTGCAGTTTTTCATAGATGTTAGGGTCAGAAGGGACCTCAGTCGTCATTTCATTCAGGCTTGGATCTTGCCAAGATCACCTATGCTTTTGTAATCTTGAGGCTAGACTACTGCACTGTACTGTATAAGGGACTGGCCTTGATGACCACCTGGAAGCCACATCTGGTAGAGAATGCAGTTGCTCATCTTCTGATGGTGGTGGGTCTCCAGGAGCACATAACTCTAGTTCTCTAGAGTCTGCACTGGCTCCCAGTTGCTTTCTGGGTGTAATTCAAGGTACTCATTTTGATCTATAATGCACTAACTTGTCTGAACCTGAATACCTAAGAAACTAGTACTGTATCGCAGTCCCTGAGGGCAGCTGAGAGCAATCTCCTAATAGTATTGTCAGTGCACCACATTCACTTGGTGAAAACACATGCAAGTTCATTCTCAGTAGTTGCTCCTAAGCTTTGGGACTCCCTTTCCTTTGAGGCCCACCAGAGCCTGAGCCTGGACGTGTCCCAGAACAGTTGTAATAACTTTGTGTTTTTTCCTGGTCTGTGTTCATGTTTTTATTCCACTTGCTTATTCTGCCTCTTACTGTGAGCCATCCTGAACCTTGTTGGGAAGGGTGGCATGTAAATCAAATACATAAGCAAACATCACCTTCCAAGGAAGGTGCATAAGCTCTGAAGAAGCAAATGGGCAGTAGCTTGACCCTAAAAAAGGTTTTGTTTGTATCCCCAGTGAATGATTTGAATACAAAAGATGGGAAAGAGGAGGGAGAGGAAGGGTGGGGGGAGTGGAAGAGAGACAGAGAATAAGCAAAGAACCAATAGAGACAAAGCGAGTCTCAAAAAATAACCCAGGTAATGGGATGAGAATGCATAGTCCCTATTTAAGCCATAGCTCACAC
>NW_017729018.1:1490769-1496768 GCF_001723915.1 Gavialis gangeticus | reverse complement strand
CCCAGTGAAGATTAGTTTAGTTTAAACTCTGAAGTATAATCTTCATCAGCCTTCTGAGGCTCCTTGTTTGTACTGACTGTTATAACTCTGTATAGTCTTGGTATCTGTATAAAATGCCCAGTCCATCACTGGGTCTTACACAGTTTCCTGCAAAGACAACCTGTGGCAATGAGTTCCACAGTCTAACTGGGTGTAACAGGAAAAGGTATTTCTTTTCACTGTACCTATTTTAATTCATGTCTAACAGTTTCACAACTCTCCCCTTGAAGATCTCAAACTGATTTTTCCAGGCTAGCCATCATTTTATATACTTTTGTGTCTCTTACTGTCTCCTATTTAAGAAAAACAGTCTCGGTTGCTTCAGTCTCTGTTAACTGGAGAGTTTTCCTGGGCTTCAAATCATTTTTGTTGTCTTTCCCTGCACTCCCTCTAATTGTGCAGTATCCTTTTTAAGCGGGGGTGACCAGCCCTGCACACACTGCCTATATAATGGCATTAGAATCTTTCTGTAATATTTTTTATCCCAGTAGTTCTCAACCACGGGCCAGATCTAGCCTGTGGAGCTGAGTCATCTGGTCCATGGGGCTCTTCACAGGTCCAGGGATTTGGCAGTGAAGGAGTGGTGGCAAGCAATTCTGCCAACACTCCTTGCCACCAAATTTCCAAGTTCTGTGGCCTGCAGGGCCGGATCCATGTGCTGGATTAAGCACACACAGCAGCTCCTCTCTGGATCAGGCTCATAGGCCGACCCCATGCAACTCCCAGCCCAGAAAGATTGGGCGCTGCTGCTCTGTCCCACTCCTTATGCATCCTAATGTCCTTGTCCTTTTTTTTCGATCACAGCTGCATACTGAACTGTGATACTTATCAGATCAGGTCCATCTGCAGCACAGTTTAAACTCACTGGAGTTTAACTACAATTAATTTAAAAACCTGGGAGGTGTAGAAAAAATCCTTTCCAAAGTACATTAATTTATTGACATTGAACTTCATCTTTTGTTACATTACCCATTCACCTAGCTTGGGTACAGTTCTCTGAAGTCTCTTGAGGTCCTCTCTGGTTGTTACTAATCTAAATGATTTTTGCATCATTTGTAAATTTTGCCCTCTCACTGGCATCGTTCTCATTGACGTCCTGCCACACTTTTAGCTTCTGTCATTCCCTGGAGTTTCAGACCAGCAGAGCCTTCCTATGCCTGAAGAAGGGTGACTGCTCCCAAAAGCTTGAGAAGAACTTTTTTCCAACTACTCAGTTGGTCAATAAAAGAGATCCCATCGACCCAAAGAACCTTGCCTGCCTATGTCCTTAGACCAACACGGCTACAACCAGAAACCCAGCCCTCTCATTGGTAACCCTCCTTTCCTGCATCATTAATACATGTACAAAATACTCAAGGATCTATTATGGGTCCTTGAAGCACTTGCTGTTAATCATTTGTCACAATGAAGCTAGTGATGAATTTCTGCTCTTGTCTCCAAACCATGACATCGCTTTGCCCCTTACCCCACGACCACCAAGTAACAAGAGCTAAGTGAGTTGCTACGAATCAGTGGTGCTGCATGACTGCAGACTACTGCAGGCTCCAGCAGACAGTGTGACAATAGCTGGGCAAACGGGAACAAAAGCACCATACACCTCATTTTCTCAATCAACCCCAAATGAGACCGGCTCTTACTGATTGAAACAGTGAGCTGCTGACAGCAGCCAGCGCTCTCCAACGATGGTGGCTCCACAGAAATGTCTCAACCCTTCCTTCAGGCTGACTTGCCAGGGGATCTCTCCTCTGGAAGCATTGAATCCTCCCACAATCTTATTGGGTTTAGAGAGACCAGGTCGTCCACCACATTCTGAACAGGAAGAAAAGCACAATTTGTCAAGATATGTGTCTGGCTCTGGGGTCAGCAAGCAGATAGTTTAGGGCCCTGCTCACCAGTGAGACCCAGCAAAGCAGTACTGGTCAGATAAAGGCCAAATTCAGGGCCATTTATCTAAGCTTCTGCTTGCCAAATTTCCTCATCTTGTCAACAGGCTTCCTCCCCTATCCCCATCATCTTTGCCTGACCTTAGTAGATCCTGCAAGTCATTTTGCTACTGCTTCATGCTGGGATATGTCATGGAGGTAGAAGGTCCTGCAGTTCCAGTGGTCCCTCATCTTGATTATTTTGTATTGGGAGTTATTTCATTAACCACCCTCACCTGGAGAAACACTCAGAGTCTGCCTCCCTTATCAGAGGCAGCTAGAAGGCTTCTGGGAGCTAGATGCCACATGAGCTGAAAAACCATCTCAAAGATCTGTCTTCTCTTGCCCAGGTGGAAGTTGCTTGGATTCTGTAGACCTACTAAATCCCTCCCATGTGCAGCAGTTGGCTTTGAATCATCAGATCTTCCAGTGATAAAGACAGACAGGTACATGCAGAAGAGCCACAGTGATGCACAGTGCCCCTCCCAATGTTACTGCACGCATGGAGCAGGCAGACTGTTTCTCAAGTGCTAAGGACTGCCAGTGGTGCTGGCAAGATTTCAATACATTTGTGGCTTCCAGTGTGGTTTCTAAAGTCAAGCAGTGACCAAATACAGACACAAATGACCCTGCAGGTGCAACTGGCTGGCCAAAGCCCCAGGATGCTATGGACTGCTTTGTGCATGCAGCTTGTTGACTGCAGAGATCAGGGTTTCCACCAAACTAAGACTGCATTGCATATCTGAGGGTCAGATGAGCCAGCCTGATGCTTTCTACTGCACCAAATAGAAAAGGGCTATTTCAGTTCATTGAGGAACAAATCCCTAAAAATCATGTCTGTCTTGACCATTGAAACTAGTCAGAGAGATTGACCATTGTAGGAGCACAATACCTTGAGGCCTGGCAGTGGTAGCTGACTTGCTAGTGCCTGGCATTGAGGAGATAGTGGAGAAAGCTCTAGGAGTGCTGGTGATGCTGTTGCTGATCCCTTCAGTGGTGGCAGAACTGCTGTTTGTGCTAGAAGGTGATTCTGGGAGGGTGAGTGCTGTGAAGGCAGGGGAGGCAGAGACAGCATCTAGGATCCAGTCTCTGAGCTTGGTCACTCGGGCATAAACTCCTGGTCGCCTGGCTTCAGCACAACCGATTCCCCAGCTCACGATGCCTGCCAGGAAAAACTTGCCAGATGGTTCTTCACAAACCAGGGGGCCACCAGAGTCACCCTGCAAGAAAGAGTCCAGACTAAGGCACCTACAGCACTTCCATGAGTCAGGGTGCGACAGAAGCCCCATGTCTGAACTCAGCAAAGCAGCCATCATTTCCCCCCTCTTACTAGATTTTAATCTCTGTCCTAAACTGCTGTGCAGTGTTGCTGAATGCTGTTTTAGAGCTGACGTGTCCTGTCTCAGAGATGACTGAAACATTTCAGTTATGGGCAGAGGATCACCTAAGATGTTTTCAGGGTTCTGTCTGGATGTGTAAGTAGAGGAGACACTTGCTTGAGGAGTAGCCAAACTACCACGTTATCAAACAGGAGCTATCAAATCTAAGACCTTGCTGCACACCAACGGTGAAGTTACCATTGCAGTGATCTGGGACAATGAGCTCCCACTCCCAGCAACCTTGTGATCAACTAAACTGACCCTCCACTCATAGATTCACTTAGATCTTCAGCACTGGGCATGGTGCTCACTTGACTGATATTTGGTGTTAGTTTTTTATTGCACTGCACATACAAACACTTAGGATTTTAACACTCCCTCAGAATTTCAAAGTGCTTGACAGAACGGACAGCTCTTTTTGTTTTCTCTAGCCGCCAGGGCTGGGCTCTGTGGTTTGTTAGTGGGATATTATTGTAGGAGGACCTATGCAGCAGTTGTCATGAAGCTGGCCCTGCTTAACCGAAGGGGATTCCTGAATAACTGGGCGCATCTACAAGAGATCCTGTGTCACCGTAGCAATGCACTATGGCAACGTAGTGTTGGCAGGTACAAACCACGATGCCACAGCTACGTCACTGTAGCAACATGCTCCCTCGTTATAATGTGTCCTTACAGTGATGTAGCAGCTAAAAACAACCATGCGCTGCCAGTACAGCACAATGATGGCTGTTACTGTGCCATCATTTAGTACTTCCTCTAGGAAGTACTAAACTAGTGCAGTAACAACGGTGCCATAGGGGCACACGTAGATGCACCCACAGAAGGGTATTTTTTCTTTTACAGTTTTCCATGCTTTGAGTCTGCTGATTTCCTAGCTGGTTCTCTCTCTCTTTTCTTTTCTGCTTGGTCTATGATAATATTTCCTCCCTTCCAAAGGTTCTACCAGTGTCAGCAATTAGAACTTCCTGGCTTTTTCTTTCTTCAAGTACAAACAGTGCCTTAGATGCCAGCACAGCTTCAGGGAACGGAAGAGCAAAACACAGTGTCAGATGCTGCAGGACACAGCATCTTTGTTTTGCTTTCCAGTGCTTCAGCAGCCAGTGGAATTGTTTTTTTATAAACATGAATATTTACAAGTAGCTGGATTTTGCCAGTCTGGCCAGGCATTTGTATATTCAGGGTGGGTAGAAGCCAAAGAGCCTGGAAGCTTTTCTTTATATTAGGTATATAGAATAACTCAGTGGTGGCCAACCTGTGGAATACAATCCACAAGTGGCACAGGCATCCGGTGGATTTGGTATGCAGCAGATTGAGGAGGGGCAGAGATCACAGTGGCATTCGGGAGGGGAAGGGGATTGGAGTGGCAGTCAGGAAGGAGGCGGGGATCGGAGCAGCACTTAAGGAGGGGGTGGGAGTTGGGGTCAGTGCTGGCTCAAGGGTTTGTCCCTGTTGGGGGTAGTTGCCACCAAATTCAGCATTGTCATGTCCCAGTGGCAATGGGATTCAGCAGCACTGAGTGATGGGAGTGGTTGATTATTAGAGTGGCATTATCTCATACTTTGGACTTAGCTTTTGGCATTCTTGTCAAAAAGGTTGACCCCCACTGGAACGGGTAATGTCATCTTCAAATAGCATTGCCTGGTGAAAGCCTCTAGACCATTCACAAACTTGACAACTTGCCCCTCTGCCACCAAGGTAGATCTATAGCAGTACCTTAGTTCTACGTGTGGGCAAACTGAAGCAAAAAAAAAAAGTGAATAGACTTTATCTAGGAAACAGGGTTAATTAGTTGAAGACCCAGGAATATAATTCAGGAGTCCTGGTTCCTAGTGCTGTTCTCAAACCACTAGATGACAAACCCCTTCCTTCTACTTCTTTGTTTTTTACAGACATAAGCTCTCACCAGTCATCCATCCTGTGTGGCTGTGGAGGGAGCTGACAGCTTTGTGGACCTCACGCTAGTAAGAGGTGATGTATCCCTGGTGTCATGGAAACCTGAGTCTTTAGCTGCCCAGGCACAGTACTGTGTCTGTTTTAGCAGCAAGTGGATTTATTTTTTTTATAAACATGAATATGCAACTAATACTAGGAGAGGTCTTCTCTTACCTGGCACGAATCAATTTTCCCCTCCAAGTAGCCAGCGCACACCATCCTGTCAGTGAGGGCATAGCTATACAGGCTAGAGCACAACACCTGGTCCAGCAGCTCCACTGTCGCCTTCTGCAAGGTCTCTGGTTTTACCACTAGTGGAGAGAGACAAGGAAATAAACTGTTCCTATTCTTCAGGCCAAAGGCTCATGCACTACTTGGCTGCTCTTGGCAGGTCAGCTCAACTTCAGCACTTGACCTACAGTTCAGTATATCATGCACCTTCCCCCCAGCCTCCCCCCACCCCAAACCCTCTAGTTTCTCTTTTGTGGTTGCTCCCCTCCACTACTTCTGTGGCTGTGTTACCTTCCTTTCCTTCTCCATGTTTCCCAACTTCCTGTCTTCTCACAGTTCTCCAGGTACCCTCCCACTTCATCCATTAGCCTTTCTGAGGTGCCCCATGCTACACCATGCACACCATCCTGAGAGAGCATTGCTTACAAAAGTCTTCCTTAAGGTAGCCCCAGCCAGAGATGAGACACTTCTTGCCAGCAGGGAAGTGGTGCCCAGC
>NW_017729018.1:1478081-1485769 GCF_001723915.1 Gavialis gangeticus | reverse complement strand
ATCTCTCCATGTTTCCCAACTTCCTGTCTTCTCACAGTTCTCCAGGTACCCTCCCACTTCATCCATTAGCCTTTCTGAGGTGCCCCATGCTACACCATGCACACCATCCTGAGAGAGCATTGCTTACAAAAGTCTTCCTTAAGGTAGCCCCAGCCAGAGATGAGACACTTCTTGCCAGCAGGGAAGTGGTGCCCAGCTCCTGGTAGGCACACGGGCTGGATGTACTTGTTAAAGGCCATAGGACTTGCAAGCTCCAGCACAGCCACGTCAAAATCAGCAGTATCCGCATTATAAGAAGGGTGTGTGATTATCTGTGCAATGCCAGCTTTCACAGTGCTGGGGTCGAGGCCGCTGAGAGAGGTGGTTCCTGCATAGGCAGCCCAGACCTTTGGGTCCTGAAACCTGAAATGCATACAGCAGGGTTGTGCATGAACTCTCCCCCCATGTTGCCCCTTGATGGCTTGCTCATGTCAAAAGGAAGGCATTTAAACAGCAGTAGCTGTTGTGCCTCGAACTGGAACTGGCACATGACCCTTGAAACCCCTCATGATACGGTAGCTGCAGATCACCGCAATGCCAGCATGGGCCAGAGCATATATATGGGCGTGGAATAGTTGGGCTTGGGGTATGGATCCAGCTTGCTAGTGGTCTAGTCTGGAATGGCAGTAAACTGGTGATCAACTGAGATGGGCCCACAGTCTGTTTTAGCTTGGTGAGAGGCTGGATATTGAGATACAACACCAGTTTTTCTGCTAGTTGAAAGTGGGGTCAAATTAACTTGCTAGTGGTGGGGGCTTACTCATTAAAGCAGTGAGCAGCAGACACCAGCCACTTCTCAGTGAGGATGGCTGCACCACAGAAATGCTCGTTGTTTTCCCTCAGGCTGACTTGCCACGGAAACTCCCCTCTGGAGGCTTTGGAGCCTCCCACAATCCTGTTGGCTGTCTGCATGGCGGGTCGACTCCCACAGTCTGAAAGGTAGAAAAGCCCACGTGAGCCCTGGAGACTACTTCCAGTGTGGCCAGAACAGGTCAAGCACTTCAAACATATCCCAAATGGAGTTCACTGGAGCAGGGGAAAGGTCTACTTTGCTTGGTGATGCTTATGACTACCGCAGAGAGTGAAGCCATTGTTGACCCTGTTGGAAGGTGCAAGCTTCAGACTACAATGAAAGCGTATTCATGGAAAGGGGCAGCTGGCTAAAGAAGCATCCAAAGAATGGGTTGCTGTGATTAGCTTTGCAGCTTGGGATTCGTAAGTAGAGGCTTTCTCACTAGAAGCCATTCTACAAGTTACTCTTGTCCAGGCAGGGCATAGAAAGATGTCACTGAATCTGCACCCTGTAAAAGCTAAACATCATGGCAGCTGCTCCAAGTAACCAGCCGGGGGATACAAGTAACCAGCCAGAAAATGAGCTCCACTCAATCTGACTAATGGGTGTGTCTCCGTGGGCACGTCTACATGAGACGTTTACTGTGCGGTAACCTAATAACACTGCACAGTAGCATGCCAGTAAAAACCTGTGCTAATAAGCTACTGCACAGTGTTATTAAACTACTGCACAGTAACTGCCACGGGAGAAAGCCCCCCATGTGCTGGTGCTACTGGGCAGTAAATGTAGTTATTGTGCATTCAGTTAGTACTTTATTAAGGAAGTACTAAACTAAATGCTCTGTAATTACAGTGCATTAATGAGCATGTAGATGCACCCAGTATGTTTCTAACACTAACTCCAGTGAGTTCACTTGCTGTGATTTGCTGCCTAGCTTCAGATGCCATGTGTGTTGGGTGGAGTCATGGTTATAGTGAATATTGGCTCTAGAGACAGAGATGGAGTTGCACTTCTTTTTCAACCCATAGAGCAGAACCAATCTGATCCAGCTTTCCCTTCACTTTGCCTTCTCCTGGGCCTCGGCCTTGCTAGACAGGTTGATTTGGGTTGAGAGAAGTGTTCCCTCTTGGACGTTCCTTTTGAAACTGTCAGCATAGGTCCACCGTGCCAGTGTGATGGGTGGCTTCTGTGTTCGGGACAAGAGGACTTGAGACATCTATATTGTCAATGAAAGGCAGTATCAGGGCATGGCTCTGCCTGATGCTGCACATGTCCCACTAAGCCTCTGCTTTAGTGTGTGGGGGCAACAGTAATGCTCACTGCTTTAATGGGGTATGGGCTATATGAACTATTCATCCTTCAGCTTCTTCAAAGTCATTTCTTATAAAGAGTTGCCTCTACTGAACAGAACCCACATCTTCCAGAGAGACTGTCTATGCTGGATATACTGGACACCCTGATTTTCTGTGGATTCCTGACTTGGTCCTCACATACCCACACAAATGACTGCAGTTACTATGGGCCCAGAAGACCAACCATTGCCTGATGTATACAGTAGGAGGACCTACCACAGTCTGCCTCATCAGAGGCATCCAAGCAGTCAGCATGGCCGTCACACTCTGGGTTCTCTTTCCATACACACTGGCTGTTCTTACAAGCAAATGTATTTCCAGGGCAACTGCCTAGAGGAACAGGAAAGAGATGGTTAACTTTACCTGTAAACATTCAATAGCCTTCAAGAGCCTTCTAGCCAAGGTGTGCATGTATATGTGGAAGGCTAGAGGGGATACAAAACAGCCAGAGACTATCTTTGCACAGAAATCAATGCCGCTGTTAGGAACTGCTGAGAAAGGCATGAAGTGGATGCTTAGGGAACCTCATGATTAGGGCTTCAAGGAGTAAGGAGAGAACATATCACTGGGCGCATCTACATGTGCTATTAATTTGCATTAGGCTTACTGCCCAGTAAAATACTGCACAGTAAGCCTTTCCCAGAAGCATGTCTACACATGCACCCTGTTGGGAGGAGATCTGCTTCCAACTGGAGCAGCCTGATACAGGACTGCTCCCTCCCTGCTCTGCCTCCCTGCAGC
Organism: Gavialis gangeticus; assembly: GCF_001723915.1. NCBI lineage: Eukaryota > Metazoa > Chordata > Crocodylia > Gavialidae > Gavialis > Gavialis gangeticus. The sequence goes on along the minus strand of NW_017729018.1, from coordinate 1,482,844 downwards.
AGCCAGGGGAGCTCCAGGCTCCTCTAGGTGCTAGCCTGGGGTCTGGCAAGGTGCATGGGGTTAGTCCTAATGCATGTGGGGCCAGGAGAACTTTCCCAGCTGCAGTAGCAGCTGTCTCCTGGTCCCATGCACATTGGGAGGGGACCTGATATGCATGAGGCCAGAAGACAGCTGCCCCTGCAGTGGGCTGAGCTCTCCTGGCCTCATGCCCATTGGGGGACACAGCTGCCAGCAAGCCCCCTGCCAGGTGGGGCTTCCCTGCCCAGCAAGGAGTTCACAGGGAGCTGCCTTAGGTGTGGGGCAGGTGCTGGTGAGCTTCCTGCTAGGCAGGCAGGTATGGAACTGGCCAGCAGCTGCCCTGCTTGGGTTTCCAGCCTCTGCCCACCGCCCAGAGCAGCTCTGCACAGAGCTGGCAGCACTGGAGAGTGAGCGGGGCTGGGAACCCAGTCCTTTCCCACTTCCCGGAACTGCCAGCTCTGTGCTGTACAGAGCTGCTCCGGGGGTGCAGGCAGAACCTGGGTTCCCAGCCCCTGCTTACCCTCCAGAGTGCCCAGCTTTGCATTGGGAGCTGAGGCAGGGGCCAGAGATCTCAGTCTGGGTTCTGATTGGCTCCTGGGGGGAGCCAGGAGCTGAGCAGTGCCAGGACCAGGGACAGAGAGATCCCTGTCCTCTGTAGCTCCCTGCTGCCTAGGCTAACCAGGAGCAAATTTGCTTCCTGTCAGCATCTATAAAGGTACTAGCTAAGTGCACTGTAGATTAATTTACTGTGCCAGTAACTGCTACTCACAGGTACCTGGTGATGCCTTACTGTGCCGTAGATTGGTGTACTGCTCAATAAAGTGTCTTGTGTAGATGCACCCACTGTGTACAATGACTTCTCTACTGCCCTGAGGAAGGGCACTCTGCCAAAAGCTCATATAAGATTTCCCCCAACTATGCAGCTGGTCGAACAAAAGGTACCATAAAAAAATCCCTTTTCTCCTTGCATATTTTGTGGTCCATCACAGGTACAACACTCCAATCCAGCTACTACTCTTCATTGTCATTGATGATAATTGCACAAATTGACCTTTCTCTTTACCTTCTCCTATGGTCCCTGTTAGAACTGCAGGTGCTGTACCAGGGACAGGTTTTTTCTAGACTCTTGGAAAGATCAGAACTCGGACCTTGATCAGGGTGAAGGATTGCAATCATCTCAGTCTCTGTCACAGGCCCTGGGCCTGAATTCCCTCAGCTCTAAAAGAACCTCAGGGCCTGGCAAGAAGAGGCAACATCATTGTGCACAGGGACATAAGCTAAGAAGGGGCAAACTCTATGGCAAATGCTGTATGAATTTGTAGACTGGCTTTGGGGCTTCTAACATACCTGATTTCAATTCAATTCCATGTGGCGATGCCTCGCTTGGTCCTGTAACAAAATTGAGAGAAGAGAAGTGGAGAGATATAGTCTGTGGCATCACAGACTTAGCATTGTCCTGCAGACTGGCTGGGCCTTGACTCTGACCAAGGGCTTGTTTGCTGCATAGTAAAAGCTCTGCTGTTGGGAAAAATCTGCTAAAGCCCTGCATGTCTACTGCTCCTCTGCTTAAGCAGCTCCCATAGGAGTCCTATTTTTCCTTCCTAACACAGGGAATAAGGGAAGCCTGGGCTTGGCAGGGTTCTTGTCATGTTTATCCAATGGGTACCCCTGTGTAATATGCAGTTCTTGCCATGACTTTGTGACTGACATAAGGGAAGGAGGAGCAGACTGATCAAGCTGGAGAAGATGACCAGTAACCTTTGTCTTACATCAGCCCTTGCTCTACTTAATGTTTTCTTTGGCAACATTGTCACACTCAGGAATTCAGCTTGCTTTTGTGTCTCTGGGTGGGGAAGGGAGTTACTTACTTGTGAGAGAGGCTGAGGATATAGTCCCATAGGTAGCCAAAGGGATACCCTGTTTGTTCAGTGCTTCTGTCAGCCCACGTGTGAGTGCCTCTTCCTCCAAGCTGGAACTCAAAGGTTGGGAAGCTTGGTGGATGAAGCGGAGACGGAAATGGACAATCACACTGGAGTTTCCATTCCTGCTAGAAGAATCAGTCACTGTGTATGTGCCTCTGGGCATGGTATAAGGAGCAGCTGAGAGCACAGACCTTGCCCCTTGTGCCATAGCATCAGAGCTTCCACAGCGATTCTTGTCTGGAGGGCTCAGAACAAGTTATAAACTTTTTTATTCAATTTTTTTGATCAACATATTTATCAAAAGATGTTGAAAATGTGATCAACATGATTATCCATATTTTTCTTTGACCAAAGATTTAGTTTTCATTATGCAAAAAAACCCCCACCAGCTATTTTGATCACATTTTCTATAAGAGTTTCAGTTTAAAAATCTGAAGACTTTAAATACATTTAAATTGCCAGTTTTGATAAAAGGTCAGTTTTTGACATACTCCCTCCCAATATTTTGATCAATTTTTCACCCAGGCCAGGCTCACCTGGCTGCAGTACCCCAATGCTGGCTGTAATGGGAGACAGAGCATTACACCCTCACCTGTACTGCAGGATAGTGCAGCTAGCACAGCTCCCCTCCAGCTGTGAACTCTGGAAACTGGTTAGAAACTGCAAGGCAAAGAGTAGGGATCACAGTGTTACAAAAAACCCCAATAAAACATACATAGAGAAGGGAAAACCTTAGGAGATAGAGTTTTTGAAAACATCTTATTGTGTCTGTGAAGATGAGTAGAGTTCTTGAGCCCTCTTGCCTCCATGGTAATTTAATCCTCTTTCTTTTTAGGTCTAGCTGGCTTTTTCACAACTTCCCAGCATACTGCATTTCCCATATTAAGACAAACTACTGGGCTCTAAAAGTCTTGATCAGGCATCCTTGGCCATCTCTCCTTTGCCATCATCATTCTGTGGGCCAGCTCAGACAAATGCTGGTAGCCAGGGGCTCCCCATGGTCCCAATGCCCACCCTGCCTCCAATTCTACCTTTGCCTATAATTATCCTCAGTACTTTGTGACAGGGTCACTACATTCAGTGGGCTGAGGAATTCTAAGTGGGACTTTTGTAGCTCTACATTTTTTCCTTAATTTACAGCAGGAGATAGAGCTAAACGATGAGAGATTCCTCACCTTCCCCTTCTAGGGCTGTGTGTGTGCCCACAGCATCCCTGCTCTCTGTGGCACTGTGACTGGTGCCACGGCACTGCACTGTAGATGGCAAGCTGAAACATGCATTTCAGGCTGAATGTTTTGCCCCTTTAGTGGTTCTGGCAACACTGGGCAGGTTCCAACTCACCAGCCTTTCCAGAGTGGGGGTCAGCATTCGGTAGTAGTCTGAGGTCTCCCTTTGTAAGCTGCTGTCATACGCAATTCCTCTTAGCTCCACAGTGTGCTCAAAGCTGAGCTCTCGTGTAGGATGACAGGCTGTATAGAGAGGGCAAGGTTTCCGTAGGGGAGACATGCAAAGGGTACTTGAAAGATGATAAAATTTAGGACTCTGGTCTGCTTCTAGTTCTTGTAGAAGGCCTGTTTTTAGAACAAGACCCTCCTTCACAAATCCTCATGTTGCCCTTCTCATTTTCTGCTCTTCTACAGCACTTATCTCTGCAGATCTTCTGTTGATATCTCAGAAGGTCTATGCATGTAGGAAGAGCAAAGGTCAGGGTTGGGATGCCCCATGTGGACACAAGAGGAGAAGTTTGCTCTAAATTTTTAGTTAATTTGAAAGTCAACAATAACGGATTCTTTTCAATGTTGGGACACCTCCAAGAGGTTAAAGGCATCAAAGAGGCCAAAAGCCAAAATACTTCTCTGCAAAAGGGGTGTGAGTGCAACTGAATTCACAAAAAAAGGATTAACAAATATGGTAAATGTTTTCCATTATTGATCTAGCTTCTGTCACACAAAAGGATCTCTGCTGATCAGACTGAATGTAACAACTGTTATACCAGCAGCACGTTTATAATAGAAGTGTATAGAAAAGAGATCAAGGAGTAGCCTAGAAGCAGTTTGTATTTTCACTCCCAAGACCTGCTTTTCTTTTCCCATTGAGGAAGGAAATAATCAATGGAGTCTGGAACATTGCAACTCTCTTGCTTTTACAGTTCTGCTATTCAAACTTTCTTTTAATTATCAAATTGGTCCCATATTAATGAGCCATCCTTGCAGCTAGAGACTGGGAATGTGCTCCCTGCACAGGATAGATACAGATTTGTTGGGACACTGAGACCACCTAAGAATAGGAGTGTGCTGCAGCAAGTTCTCCCAGATCTCCCGACTGGGATTAGCATCTAGAAGATGGGAATAGCATCTAGAAGGTTACAGGGATGGGCAGATGAGAATAGGATAGGTTTCAACACTGACAAGTGCAAGGTGCTGCACCTGGGGAGGAAGAACCAGCAGCATACCTACAGGCTGGGGAACTCCCTTCTTGTCAGTGCAGAGGCAGAAAAGGATCTTGGAGTCGCTATTGATTCCAAGATGAACATGGGCCGGCAGTGTGGGGATGCGGTCAGGAAGGCTAACTGTACCTTGTCATGCATCCACAGATGCATCACAAGCAGGTCCAAGGAGGTGATCCTCCCCCTCTATGTGGCACTGGTCAGGCCGCAGCTGGAAGTACTGCGTCCAGTTCTGGGCGCCGCACTTCAGGAGGGATGTGGACAGCATTGAGAGGGTCCAGAGGAGGGCCACTCGCATGGTGAGGGGACAGCAGGGCAAGCCCTACGAGGAGAGGCTACGGGACCTGAACCTATTCAGCCTCCACAAGAGAAGGCTG
>NW_017729018.1:1448402-1473081 GCF_001723915.1 Gavialis gangeticus | reverse complement strand
CCCACCCTGGGGGTCTTCAAAAGGAAGCCAGATAATCACCTAGTTGGGGTCGTTTGACCCCTGCATCCTTTCCTGCCCATGGCAGGGGGTTGGACTTGATGATCTGCTCAGGTCCCTTCCAACCTTACCAACTATGAAACTATGAAGAAAGGGTGTAAAAAGTATCTGGAGAAGGAACAACAAAAATATTTAGTGATAGTGCTTGAGAGAGGCCCAAACAATAGGAAAAGGAATAGGGAGGAAGGAGTGCTGGGACTGAGTCAAGGTTAGGGCTGTGTAAGACACTGGCATTGCAGTGGAGTGGACTGAAATGGTATCTGAAGAGAGAGGTGGCACATCCCCTCACAGGGTGCTGGGGCAAGGAGGTCATCACTTTTTGTCTTCTTAGAAGACTTCCTCCATTTCCTTGAGCTTTCTTTTACCTGTCCTTTACCTTGGCCTTATACGGTAGCAACTATTTTTGACCAAAGAAGACTCATTGGTGCCTCACTGGTTGCTCATAGGGGAGGGGTGAGCAAAATAAGGCCTATAAACTGAATCTGGCTTGCCAAAGGTTACTATTCTACCCACAGCAGGCTCCTTGGCTCGGCTTAGCCCAGGTGCAGGTGGCAGCCCAGGCTGTGGCACGTGCAGCCAGTCCCACCGCCCCAGGTCAGAGCGAGGCAGGGAAGGTGCTGCAGCTGGACTCGGTTTCCTGGTAGTGCCTGTGATGGTGGCTCACTCTGCCTGGCTGCTGCTGCTTGTGTCTGCTGCTGTTGCTGGACCCAGTCCCATTCCCCAGGCACCCCAGCCCATCCACCCTGCACCCACCTCTGGCTCACTGGATGGAGTGGGCAGAGTCTCTAAGGAGATGGCCTGGGACTCCTGCAGGCAGGCTGTGCTTGGCTGGGCAGATGGGATGGGGCTGTGGGTGGGTGGATGGGGAGCAGCATCTGGGAGTGGGATAGGGTGTATCCAGGAGCAGGGCTGGGATCACAGGGTGGTGACAGCTCAGGGCCAGAGCCTGAGCCTGGGGCAAAGTTGTGATCCACTCTCCACATGTCCCTGCCCACGGAACTGGTACACATCACAGGGATGTGCGGAGAGTGGATCATGGCTCTGCCCTGGGTTCTGGCCCCATGCTGCCACCACCCAGCAATCCTGGCCCCACCCCCCATCACTCGTGTGGATGCTGCTCCCCGCCCACCCACAGCCCCATCCCATCTGCCTAGTTGAGCACTGGGAGGCCCCATCCCATTTGCCCTCCAAGGAGACCCTGCCCACCTGCTCCATGCAGTGCCCCTAGTGGTGGGTGTAGGGCAAATGGGCCCGGGGTCAGATAGGATCAATTCCCCCATCCCTCCTCCGTGGCACTGGGCCATGTCAGCAAGACCCACCCCCCTCCACTCTGGCCTGCAACAGCTCACTGAAACTCCTTAAGTGGCCCTACAGCACAAATAATTGTCTACCCATGTCATAGGGACTGTTGAGAAACAGGAAGATCCCTTCCCTTTCCCATCCTGATCTGAGGGGTTCAGTGAAGGGCTGGATAAGCATCCAACTTCTGGCTGAATATCTGGACTGAAACCAGACCTTAAGTTGTTGCAATCTGCCTGCTATTTGTGACATATGCATGGTTTTCCCAGTCTGTTATGTAGACAGTTTTTCCTTATAAACAGAAAGAATGTGACCAGTTGCAAACTTACCCAATAGGATCATGAAGGATAGGCCAGCAATGCCACCCACAAATACGATAGCAACGGTTACCTTACAGCATATGCTGAAAGCTGCCAATTTCACCCTCTTTGTGCTTGGCACTGGCTTTAGAGCTACATCCATTTGTTCCATGCTGTCAAAGCAACTCTACAGGTGACCTAGATAGTTAAAAACAAGGGGAGAAGAAGGGCATGCATGGTTGGAATAAAATGCAAGAAATGTTCATCTCCATAGCTCCAACTCAGCTGTTTTCAACCAGGAGTAGCAGCGCAAGCAAGAGGACTAGACATGTAGGACTGAAGTCTATTTTGCTATTAAGATGTCTCTGACAGCTCCCGCTTTTTCGAAGCTAGCACAACCAGGCACTGGAAAGATTCTGCTTCACACATGTAGTTCTCCTGTTCTTTCATTGAGGGGCTAATAAACCTCTAGAAGCACCCTATTGACCCCTGCAGAATTGCAGGGCTTTTCCATACATTTAAATAGGCAGCATTTATTAGTATCCAGCATTGGTTTCTATTATACCCAGAAGGTATGTAGCTCTCCCTTTTCTAAATGGAGGAATTATAACCTGTTCTATCCTTCACCAGGCCACATTTCTATTTGCTATTGACAGCATAAAATGTAGGCACTTAACAGGACCTGAGTGGGGAGAAATCCATCTGGAAAACTAAGACAGCAAGATTAATTTTCCCTTTAAACCTTCTAATAGCCAGCAGCTAGAGCTCTTGTCCAGGATGTGGGAGACTTAGCTTCTAGGCTCCTTTAGCCTCAGATGGTTTGAACCCACATCTTTTGTATCACAGCAAAGTGCCCTAACCATGAAGCTACGAGAAGCATTCTCCTTTAAGTCAAAGGGGAATATTCACAGGGTTAGATGGAGACCAAGCAAAAGAGAAGCTATCAGGAAGCTGGCCAAGGAACCAAGTCCTTGGTCCTGGTCTCTGCTTCTAAACCTGCTTATACATGTCCCGTCCAGCTGTAATTTTTTAAAAAAGGTATCATCCTAAAACATCCTTGCGTCTTGCATAATTTCTGGACCACCACAGCTCTTATAATTGTAAGTAATGGCATCATCCTGGATTACACGTTAGTAGTAGAGAAGATGTGGCCCAGTCGAGTTGCATCAGCACAAATGAAGGGGGATTCTGGTCATCAGTGTACAGGGTGAGATGAGAACATATTAATCAGCATTTAGTATGCCTGGTCTATCCTTCTGTGTATGGTGGATGCATGGTAAATGGTGGTACAAAAGTGTGATTTCTGGGGAGACTGACAGTGGAGAGAGTAGACTGGAGTGGATGTGTTTAATGACAGACAATGGGAGAGTGCTCAAGCATATATGTGTGTGGGCTTTCATTTCTTGAAAGGAAGGTCAGAGATTCACTACTGACAAGCCATGAGGTTTTTATTTTCTCTCTTTCAAACACAGGTTTACACTCTTTCCTGTTAAGGACATGATGGTTTCCAACAGGAATTTCTTAAATGATCTCCCTCTATTGTAAAGTGACAAGCTCTGTGGATGTGGGCAAAGCAGTTGAAGGCTTTTGACACTGTGCTGTGACATTCTCATTAACAAGCTAAGGAAATAAAGGGCAGATGAAAGTACTATATGGTGGCTGCACAACTTGTTGGATCATCATGCTCAGAAGAGTAGTGATCAATGGCTCAATGTCTAGCTGGGGTCTGGTATCCAGTGGGGTTTCCCAGTGGTTTGTCCTGGGTCCGGTATTATTTAACATCATTAATGATTTGGATGATGAGAGTGAGTGCACACTTTGCAAATTTTACAGATGACACTGTTGAGGGGAGGGCCTTCTACTCTGATCCCTTTGGTGCTGGGTGTGTCATCATATTCCTTTTCATAGGGCTGTCAATGCACCTGCAATCATACATGCAATCAATGCACCTGAATTTTCTATTCACCCCTGCATGCATTTGAATGTGTGCCCATCAGGAGCAAATTTGATCCTGACAGGAGCAGTTCAGTCCAGGGCTGCTCCTGCTCTGCTCTGCCTCCCTGCAGCACTTTTATGGCCCACTACTGTTTAGGCTGACCAGAAGCAATTTGCTACTGGTCAGCATCTACATGTGAGTTTAGGCACATTAATGCACTGATTTCTAGTACCTGTATCTACAAGTACTAGAAACAGCATGTTAGACTAATCTACTGCACAGTAATTGCTGCATATGTGTAGATGGTGATGCTCTACTGTGTGTTAGATTAGTCTAATGTGTAGTACAGTGTCTTGTGTAGATATACCCTATATAAGCTGTTTCTAAAAGTAATTCAGTCAAAATCACCTGAATCACAATAACTACTATGTAAAAAAGCAGATCTGTGAAGGACAGTTTCAGGTAAGTTGAGATGTACAGGCCAGTGACCATAGCACACCAATGCTGATAAAAGGACCCCCCACCATGTAGCACATAGGGGCCTGTACACATCATAAGGTTTAATCCTCATTACATTAAATAGGTTTATAAAGTTTAAACTTGTTTATTTTGGAGCATCACATCAGTGTTTGCAGGTTTTTAAAATGAATTAAGCCCAGTCCCCAGCCAGCACCGCATGAGAGTGGGATGGTTCCATGCTGCCCCCCCTCTACCCCATGCCCTGCCATGCAGCTATGGGAGCAGGGATCCAGCACATGGCACAAGCAAAAAAAGTGGCAGCAATTTGAAAGCAGCAGCAATTCGAAGAGGTGAACTACAAAAGAGTTGCAGTCCACCTGGTGGACAAAGAGGTTTATTACATGTCTTTCAGTGTCATTGTGTTTGTACACAACAAATCCATGGACACAATGCTTTAAGCCAAACTAAACTATATCTGAGGAGTTTTAGTTTTATGCACCAGAAACACTTTTAAAGCATCTGGAAATCCCATTCATGCAAACAGTCATGGCAAAAAAACATGGTTCTACGTACAAACACCCATCCGGATAATTACCACATATGACTCAGGGTTTCACCGATCCCTCATGACTTGGTCACAAGAAAGTTAGATAGATGGACAGGGATATAGAAAAGTTTTGAATTGGGAAGTGTATAAAATTCACAAGTATGTATGTGGAATCTGGAATTTGCCTCACCTATGAGGACAGATGCTGTGGGACTTGAGATCACACCACCTGAAAGTACATATAGCTGTATATTCTGCACTGTGGGCATGTCTACAGGTGATGCTACATGCCATAGAGACGTGCTACATTGACGTAGCTCATCACTATGGTGATGTAGCATTGGCTGGCTCAAACTATGATACCGATGCTATGTCACCATAGGGATGAGCTACCTTGCTAAGTGAATCACTATGGCAATGTAGCTGTTAAAAATAACTGGTGCTGGGATGGTGCAGTAACGGTTGTTACTGAACACAATTTTGGTACACAACAACAATGATGGTTGTTACTGCACCATCATTTAGCACTTTCTAAAGCAAGTACTAAATGACAGCTCAGTAACAACTACACTGTGGGGGGCACATGTACATGCACCCTGTATGTAGTTGCTATTGGTTCCTATGTAGTTGCTGTCTTCTTGCTAATATCCAAATAAATCGATGTATAGTTTGGAGAAATTTGCTTTGGTTCATCTTGTAGTAGTAGGCATCTCTTTGTAACAAGAGACAATAGAATTATGTTGAGTGAGATATCAGTTTGCTGAATGTAATCCTTTCTTGAAAGATAACGTGAAGCTGGAGCAACTTTTCCAGGGTGCAGAAGCCTGGGGAGTGTATATGGAGACACTGAGCTGCCCACACATGTGTTGCCTCTCTCAGCGTTGTTAGTTTAATCCAAAAGGAAAGGCAGGTGCAAGTATGCTTGGAATCAGCTTGGTTGCAGGAGATGCTGGGCCAAAGGAGATCATCCATTTGTCCACCTATCGGGGCTTCACTATTAGCCAGGGTTAAAGAGCCCAGTTTACCCTGTCTAAGGTTGCCATATTTAAAAAAAGAGGACACCTGTGTGTGGGGGGGGGAGGGGTATATGATTGTGGGGTGGGGCAGTGATATGCCTGCAGCACCGCCCCCCAGCCCTGCTGGTGTCCCTCACTCCTGACCTGCAGCTCCCTGCTCCTCCCTGGTGCCCCTCACTCCTGACCCACTAGTCCTCCCAGTGCCCCTCACTCCTGACCTGCAGCCCATGCCCCCTCCCAGCCCTGCTGGTGCCCTGTACTTCTGACCCACACACACACACCTTCCAGCACCTGCCAGGGCCTACGCGCAGAACACATGCTCTCCTAACAGCCAATATGTTTCCTCAGTGCCCCCAGCCCCAAGCAAAAGGAAAGGCAAAGGAAAAACCCGGACATTTGCTTGTATTTTAAAAAAACCCACCCAGATGGAGGACAAGGGACCAAAAAAGAGGACATGTCCAGGAAAACCTAGATGCATGGTAGCCCTAACCCTAACCCTATCATGGAGTAGACTTCAGTTCCCAGTTCCATAATGTTTGTGATGTCCCACTGAGTGTACCAACCCCACTGGGAAACCGAGTGTCTGCAAGAGCGGGGCTTAGGCTTTTCTCAGCTGACAGAAAACATATGGCAGCCTATGCTGGGAGGCTCTGAGTCTACTTTTTGTAGACCCAAAGTATTTAGATAGGTCTCTAGGCTGAAGGGTACTTTCCTGAACCAATCTTCTGAAGCTTTTGAAGTTTACTCCTTGCCACAAAAGACCATCTCATGTTTCCTTCTGCAGCCTTGCAAATTCTCTCTTATGGTTTCATTTATGTTTCAGTCAGGTCATTCCCTGAGCTCCTCTTTTCTTATATTAGTTGATAGGAAGTTCTGCTCTAAAAACCACTTTGCAGAAGTGGCATTGTGGGCTCTCACACTCGGTGCTCTGCTTCCCAGTGATGCCAGCATGAACCTGCTGTGGTCACAGGCAGATGCTATTGTTTGTAATTATCACTGCAATCGGCAGGGCTCCAAGTCTAGCTGTACTCTTTCTGACTCGCACATCACCCATAATAAAGATTCTTCAGTCAGACAACACTGCTGACAATTCATTGATTCATCTCACTTTCTAAGCAGAGATGACCCTTCAAAACTAAAGAATAAGTGCAACTCATAAGCAAGAGAGCACACCTGTTCAGTAGGAAGGGGCCAGTCTCATGCAGCTATTTTTGAGTAGCATAGGCTTATTTTAAAACTCCTGCTTTCCTGGTCTGAGATGGAACAAATTATCAAGAATCAGTAGCAGACCTAGGCATGGACCAAAGGGGCCAAAGACTCTCCAGCTTTGGCTGTGCCACACATGCACAGTGAGCTCTGAGCTCACTGCTTGGTCATCATGGACTCCTGCTGGGGCTCCAAATGAGCAGTGAACTCTGAGCTCACCAGCTCATTGGGGCAGGGTCTGATGGGAGACCCTGCTTTTGGGAAGCTCCAGAGCCCAGAGTGTGAGCACTGTTGTTCACCCTCCTTTGTCTCCCTCCCTGCTGAGTTCAGCGGCAGAGGAAAGGAGACAAATGGTGGTTCCCTCCTGTGCTCTGGAGCTGTGTAAAAGCAGTGCAAGGGGGGGTGCAACCATGTTGCTGAGCCCCCCCCAGAACTATCCATGATGAGCATGTTGTTTCAGGCTGGTAATCCTGACAGGGTGGCTGAAGACAGGCTTTTGGGAATTATTCTTTATGAAACTGTTATTCTGATACAGACCTTGCACAGTGGCCCTGAAAGGAGGAGTATTTGAATTATAACGGTGTCAATCTACTTCAAGCTACTTTGACTAGAAGACAACCATTTTTACTTGAATCCAAGACAAGTATTTTTTCCCCATTTGACACGGGGAAAAGAAGTCCCTTGTTTTAGATTTGAGTACAAGCTGGGGTGGGGGGAGGAGGGGAGAGGAGGCAGCTGCTGTTTCCCCCCGCCATGCCACTTGCAACCTCTGCTTCACCCTGCTCCCATGCCACTTACCTTTTTGTTGCAGCTCTGACCCAGGGCAGGGAGTATAGAGTATGTGCTGACTCTGGCTCCAGCCTGGCCATGCGTGGTGGAGGCAGCTCTGGTCCTGGCTTCAGAGCTGCTACAACAGCTGGTGTGTGACTGAATTGCGGCTGGAGGCAAGACATGCTCTTTTCTCCCGGCCCCAGGCCAGAGCAGAGTCTCAGCTGGAGCTGCGGCTGCAATAGGAAGGTAAGCACTGGGGAAGGCAAGCAGCAGTGGGGGCCAAGGAGCGGGGGACAGACAGCAGGAGGAGGCAGCTGAGAGGGCAGGCAGCAGGCGGGGCAGGTGGGATGTGAAGCAAATGGTAGCAGGGCAGGTGTTGGGGCATGCAGGCACTGTGGGGAGGGGCAGGCATTGGGGGACAGAGGTATTGTGGGGCAGGTGAAAGAGGCGCAAGGTGCAGGAGCTGCAGGGGAGGTAGGCAGCAGGGGGGCAAGTGATGGGGCAGCAAGGGGCAGGGTGCAGGCCACTTGGCTCCTCTGCTACGTGGCCCTGCCAACCGGCTCCCCTGACACTACTTAACCTGTTGCAGTGGTGGGGGGATGAATGTGAGATGATCTCTAAAAACTAGGTTCTAGACACAGAAACTTATAACAAATTATTTTTTTTTCCATGTCTAGAATCTAATTACTGGGGGTCATCTTAAATTTGAAGTTGCCCCAGATTCAGGTAAATACAGTACTTCTATGTGCAACTTTGTCAAGAATATCCCTTGAAAACTGTGTCCAGTTTTGCTGACTCTGCAAGTGCTGTTTTTCCATCAAAACACTTCTTTTGTTGAAGCTGGGTCACTGGGCATCCACGAATTCAGGAATTATGTGGCATGGAGGAGGACAATCATTCTTCAGAAAGGATGTTAATAAATTGGAAGGTCCTCAGAAAAGAGTAATGAGGAGAAGTTTATGATTAAAGGTCTTGCAAGCTGACTTAATAGACAGATACTTATGAATCCAGTAGTTGAAGCTTAATTACATCTGAGGCCATGTACAAGAACAGAACACTAGGTACTGAAGAGCCATTCCCTTTCATTTACTGTGCCTCTGCTGAAGCAAGAAAAATATCTTGGAGAGAGAAACAGATTCAGGATAAGGACAGTGGATGAACTTCTGTCTGAAAGGGAGTTCATATTGATGTTTCCTTACATCATGCCTAGTATGCTTTGCTACTCATGCCAATATTCCACATCAGGGGTTGATTAAAGCAGTGTAAATTGTTGATACCTGGGGCACACTTTTTTCCTGGATTAAAATTAGCAGCACACCAAAATGTGTGTGTGTGGGTGTGGGTGTGGGTGTGTGTGGGTGTGTGTGTGTGTAGGGTCCTGGGTATGACTGAAAACTGCACCCTACTGGGATTTGGGGTCACTGCGGTAGGACTGCTTGTGGTGGAGCAGCCCCTAGAAAGTGCCGCCAGGAAAGGGTGAGTCTGGGGCACTCCAAAACCCCAGCCCCCATTAGAAGGAGCTAGAAGGGGCTAGAAAAGGTGCCCTAAACATTGTCTGCTTCATCTAAATCCTGGTCAGCATACCATGGTTAATAGGGAACCCCTATAGCAACTGAAATTTAGACAAAAAGACAAAAAAAGACAACATTAACATCACTCATCATCGGATTTCACACTTGGAAATGTGTGCGTGCTAATGGACAGAGGATCTGCTACAGAAGATAGACCAGAGAGAAGAACAGCTCTAGCTGGTAGAGAACTGGCCAGATTCAACATTCAGATAATAGCCCTGAGTGAAAGTCATTTAGCTGAAGAAGGACAACTCACTGGAAAAGGAGCTGGCTACACCTTCTTCTGGAGAGGCCACGATAAAGAAGAGCAACATGAAGCTGGTGTTGGGTTTGCCATGAAAACACAGCTAGTCAGCAAGCTTACAAATCTCCCAAAGGGAATGAATGACAAATTCATACAAATGACTATCTGGATACATTTTAGTAGATGATCACAAGGCAAAAAAGCACCCAAAAAGCTCAATGTCTCCAAACTGAAACAGGAGAATGTGAAACAGGCATTAGTAAAAAGTGATGTGCACTCCAATAACAATGAGGAAAACTGGACATCTTTCAGAGACTGTGTGTACCTGGCCACATCCAATACCCTCAGTCTTACCACATGTGAATATCAAGATTGGTTTGATGAAAAGGATACTGACATAGGGAGACTGCTGAACAAGAAATATCAGCTTCATAAAGCCTGCTTAGAAGACAGCACTTCAACATCTAAGAAGGCAGCCTTCAACAACATCAAGAGGACTGTCCAACACAAACTCAGAGAAGTGCAAAACTCATGGCTGAGCAACAAGGTAGATGAGATCCAGTCCTATGAAGACAGGAATGATACAGAGAACTTCTATGATGCTCTGAGGAAAATCTACAGACCATGGTCATCAGGAATATCTCCAATACCGTGTACTGGTAGCACCACACTGTTCACTGACAAAGGAAAGATACTGCAAAGATGGGCAGAACACTTCAACAACATCCTTAATCAACAATCGTCTATTAGTGAGGAGGAAACTGATCAACCGTACCAGGTAAACATTAACATATCTCTTGTTGATCCTCCAGCACTGACTGAGACAGTGAAAGCAATTAACCTGCTGTCAAATAGTAAAGCACATGGAGCAGATGCTATACCAACAGAGGCCTACAAGGCTGGAGGCTTGCACATGGTTCTGAAACTTACTGAACTCCAGTCAATATGGACTCAAGGAACTATACCCCAGGAGTACCAGGATACATCCATTGTCCACTTGTACAAATGGAAAGGCAATAGACAACCCTGAGACAACCATTGGGGTATCTCCTTGCTCTCCAAAATCACCAGCAAAATCCTCATCAGAATTCTGCAACTTATTGAACAAGGGTCCCTGCCTGCGAGTCAGTGTGGCTTTAGGCAAGGATGTGGGACCATAGACATGGTGTTTGCAGCTCATCAACTTCAGGAGAAGTGCCAGAAACAGAACTCCAACCTGTATGTGACTTTCGTTAACCTGACAAAAGCCTTTGATGCAGCCAGTTGGGAGGGCCTTTGGAAGGTCATGGCAAAATTTGGTTGCTCAGAGAAATTCATTGCAATGGTTTGGCAGTTCCATGATGGCATGCTTGCTTGCGCCGTGGATGATGGTGAGTCATCTGAACCATTACCAGTCACCAAAGGAGTCAAGCAGGGATGTGTGTTGGCCCCAGTCCTCTCCAGTGTGATGTTTTCTGCCATGCTTACAGATGCCTTTCATGACTGTGACACTGGGAATGATATCAGATACCAGACTGATGGCAAGATCTTCAATTTGAGGAGGCTACAGGCAAAGATGAAGTGATTGTTTGTGATCTTTTGTTTGCTGATGTCTGTTCCCTGAATGCCAAATCTGAGCCTGGCATGCAGCAGAGTATGGACCATTTCTTTTCAGTTTATGACAACTTTGGTGTCACGATCAACTTTAAGAAGACAGAAGTGATGCACCAGCCTGCACCAGGAAAACCTTATGTAGAGCCTATCATCACAGTGAATGGCCAAACCCTCCAGACAGTTCACCTATCTCAGCAGTACACCACTACATGCAGTTCACATCAATGATGAAACCAATGCCAGAACTGCCAACGCAAGCATGGCCTTTGACAGACTACGTGCAAATGTGTGGGAACGCAGAGGCATCAGTCAACAAAAAAACCTGAAAGCCTACAAAGCTACTGTGTTGCCAATCCTGATGTATGCATGCAAAACCTGGATGATGTAAGGATGCTATGCTATGAAGTTGAGTCACTTTCACATGGGTGTCTGAGGAGACTGATGAGAATAAGATGGCAAGACAAGGTCCCAGACACTGAGGTTCTCACTCGGGCAGGCTTTCCAAGCATCCACACTCTGCTGGTGAAAGCACAGATGAGATGAACAGGTCATGTCACCAGGATGGCAGATGTGTTACTGCCAATGAAGATCTACTGTGAGCTAAAGGAGGGAATGCACTATCAGGGAGGCCAGAAGAAACATTTCAAGGAGTCCTTCAAGTCATCCTTGAAACATTTCAACATTGACCTGGAGTCTTGGGAAGATCTTGCTCATGATCGTTCCACCTGGTGAAGCTTCATCCATGCTGGAACTACAGTCTATGAGTAGAGGAGAACTTCTGAGGCCGAGCAGAAAAGCAAACAGCGTAAATTTTGCAACAGCAGCACTTCTGCTGTTGATCAAGCAACTCAATGCAGCCTCTCTTGCTCAGTGTGTCACAGACAGTTCATAACACAAATTGGCCTGAGCAGCCACTCACATGCTCACAGAAACCAAACCAACAGTGATGTCATGCTCATCTTCAGATTCAAAGGATGAGCCACAACGTATGTATATATATTTTTTTCCAAAACATAACATATTCCATTCCCCTGACAGAGGAAATCATATCAGTGATGAGATGTACTGTTAAAAATGACACCTAATACATCTTTCTTTGAGCCTCAGATTAGTTCCATACCAGTGGTTCTCAAACTTTTTAGCCTCAAGTTTTCCCTCCACAACTTTTCTGAATTTTGCAGCACCCCAGTTAAAAACGTCACTGAGACAGATCTAAATTCAGAAAAACCATGGGGATGGGAGGAGGGCTTGAGGTTAAAAAAGTTGAGAATCACTGATCCTGCCATGCCCTGCTCTTGCTACTGACTGCTCCCACTGCCCCGACCCCTAGTCTGTACCGCAGCGGACAAGGGCAGCCCGTGCTGCTGGGGATGCTTCTGCAGTCTCTTACATGCTGAAGATCATCCCTATGGCCCCTCCTGAAGTCCCCAAAGCAGCAGCTCCAGATGCCACTGGAGTAGTTGGGGCAGGAACAAGGTGCCAAATGTGGGGGAAGAGCATTTACTTCCCCACACAGGGATCTTATGGCACACTTCTAGTGCTCTTGCAGTACACCTTTTGCAGAATTACTGGATTGTACACTCAAAGCCACTTCCAAACCATGTGAGGATTGGTACACCCTTTTGGTTGCCATTAGAGGTGAACAATCCACCAGAGCTGAGACCCAGTGGGAGAAAAGATGTATTAGCAGATACTGAGAAAAAGCATATTTTTAGACAAAAAGCATGTTTTAGACAAAAGGACACAGTAGACTGCCTCTTCTGTGTCTTTCTTTGGATCCTGCCACCCCGGGAAAGCATTAAAAATGGTGTCATATCATTCAATCCACAGCAATGGACAAGTTCCTATATCTTTCCCAACCTGGGACAGAAATCAAGCACTGAAATGGAATCACTCAGAAAGAAAGACAGGGATATAACCCTGACTGGTGACTGCACAATAAGGAATCTGCTCTCAGGCCTCCAACCAGATGTAAAAAACAGGTAGATGTGAAGACTTCCAGTTTACAGGGTAAATTATGGGAACTGGTGTATCATTGGGGAATCTCTCTGGATATACTCTTTGTGGATGTAAACTCCAGTGAAGAAGAGTATGATGCTATTATGCATCATGTAACAGACTGGAGTATTGGAATACCTTAGGGACCTTCTGAGTCCAGTAAATCAAGAAAAAGATGACTGATTCCATAGATAAGGCATTGGGTTGAGGAACGAGCACTGGCACCCTCTGCGATGAGAGAAGTCTTAGAATTTGGTGGTATTCACTTCAGTGGAATTGGTACCAATCTTTTGGGCACCAAATAGACAGGGTTTATAAGGAGAGCTTTAAATTAGGTAGAAAGGAGTAAGCAGGGGCTGTTGAATTAAATAACCTCATATGGTCTCTGAAGATACAATGCCAAGTGGCCACAAGGATGTTGCAGATTACATCACAGAGTTTCCTTCATCCCTGCTCTGAGTTGCAGGGTTGACCTGGCTGCCTTGTCTCTATACAGCTGTGTGATGAGAAGACATTTTTGTTTTCTTTCTTATGAAGTGCGAACAGAAACTAAAGTAGAAACAATTCCCTCCAATGTCTGAGTCCACTGCACAGAGATGAGTGGCTATATTAGTACTGGGGTATTTAGCTCTGAGCTTGGACTCCGTTCAGTGGAGATCAGAGGATGACAGTGGCTGATCTGCCTTGGAAACCAGCCAGAACTTTGTGTCCTGCCAACGGTTACCTGGGATGTACAGGCACAGATGAGAATTCTTCTCCAGCATCAAAAGGCTACGAGGCAGCAAGAGGATAAGCACTGGGGAATGGCACTTAAACAAAGGCAAAGGGAACACTCACTCCTTTGTGCTCATATTTAAAAAGACACTTGTGCTCCTGGAGAGTTCATTTCACTCTGGAGTGGGTAGAGATCATTTTGGGAAGCTAAATGACATCTAAGACAAGGAGATACAAGTCTCTTGATTTGGACTTTTTGTTTTAACTTAATTAGCCTCCATATGCAGACAGTAACAAGCTTATTTTCATTGCTAATATATACTTGCACTGTGCCAAAACTTTGCATTGTGATGTAATGAGATTTGTTAGTATCAACATAGTTTATATGGCAGTTGTGCCTGGAGGGCCCAACCAGTTCACACAGTGTCCCATTATGTTGGACACTGTATGAACGCAGAATCAGTATAGATGAAACTGTCTTGTCTACACTTCAAATCATTTTGGGTGCCTATACACGAGTGTGGAGGCTGCTCTGATGCGCTCGTCGAAGCAGACTTGATTAATCGCTCCAGCCAGCCTCCCCATTTCATGTATCAGCATCCCTGAGCTTCAAAATGGTGGTGGGGGGCACTTTATCTAAAGTTTGTTGAACAAGCTTTAGATAAGGTGCCCCTGCCACCATTTTGAAGACACTTTGGGCACTTTAATTAGAGTGGCTCTTGGAGCCTCCCTAATTAAAGAGCTCCCACTCCCCCACCTCAGAGCACATGTATAGCCCTTTGATTGCATTTTTGGCCCTTTCCTTGTAGTTTGGTGAGGGGCAACAGTATAGGACCCCTGATACAAGTTCTTCAGACAGATAAGAGGATTGGACATTGCACTGCATTAAGCATCCTTCATGTATTATCATTTTAACCTATTTTTATGGTTTTCATTCTTCTCAACACTATACCCAACTTTTTGGGTTGATGGAGAAAGCTGTAAAGGTAAATTCAATGGGGAGTATTGCATGTATGAGAGCCGGGCAAGGTCTGTGGTCTGTTTTACGCTCATTAACTCAGTATTTATCCTTGGCCTGAGCATAGAAAGAGAGAGAGAGACAGACATGCAAAGCAATGCAATGACAGGGACACAAGCATGTTTGAAAGAGGTATAATATTTGAAAATATGCAAAAAATAAATCAACAAAAAACCTTGGATGCTGGAATCAAGACTAAGAAAGCAAAGGAATTGTATAGAGATCAGGGAAACGTGGAGTGGTCAACGCACTGTGATATTATGCATAGTGTGTGGCTGCATTAGAAGACAAGCCCAACATTTGCCCCCATTCACTTGGAGAAAGCTTGAGGGAATTCGAGCCTATGCCTACCAGGAGAATTTTAAGAAATTGTCCCAAAAGGGGTAGGGGGAGGAAGGGAGCAGGGGTGCATGCAGCAGAGCTTGCTTGGGCAGTGCATTGCAGGTGTGGCCTGCAGCTGCCCTAGCAGCACTCTGCAGGGGCCCAAGCCCTACCCATTTCCACCCAGGTCAGCCAGCCCCACTCTTTTGCCCATTCCTGTCAGCTCTGGCCCCAGCCTCAGCCCTGGCTCTAGCCCTAGCCCCAGCCCCAGCCCCAACCAGCATGCACACAGCTTCCTGGCAGGTCTGCTCCCTGCACAACTGTAGTCACCCAGGTACTGCTTGGGTTGCCATGCCTTCAGTGGTTCCTTCTCCTCCTCCTCCTCCTGCTCCTGTTGCACCTCTCTGGGCAGGGGGGAACCTGCAGCTAGGTGCCTCCTTCCCAGTGCTTGGGGCTCCAGCTCCAGATCCTGGCTGCCTTCCACCCACTCTGCCTGTCTGACGCGATGAGCAGCCACCTGCGGGCAGCTGAGTGGATGAAAGGCATCTGGGAGCTGGAGCTAGAGCTGGAGCCCCGCGCACGGGGGCAGAAATTGCCCAGCTGAAGCTTCCCCGCCACCCAAAGAGGTGCAGCAGGGGCAGAAGGAGGAGAAGGAGCCACCAGATGCAGGGCAAGCCAAGCAGTACCTGGGCGGCTACAGTCACACAGGAAGCATCCCTGTCAGGAAGCTATGCATGCTGGCCAGGGCCAGGGCTGGGGTCCGGGCCAGCAGATGTGGGTGGGGGCACATCGTGGGCTGCCCCAAGTGGGGCTCAGTCCCCTGCAGAGTGCTGTGGGGGCAGCTGTGGGCCGAATCGAATCAATCGGCGGGTGTCCCCCATGTCGGTTGGTGGATCCAGCCTGTGGGTCATATTTTGCTAATCCCTGGTGTAGTCGGAGTAGCAAGTTTAGTGTTTCAGACTGACAGGAATCCATTAGAGTGAGGAACTGATCTACAGACACAGCAGCGCAAAGGGATATGGTAACTTTCCAGACAGTAGATGTTTGTATATGGAGAGCTCTAGTGATGGCGGTATAGTGAGAAGAAACATTACCATCTAGCAGATATTTGCACAAAAACTGAGGAATCCCAAAAGAAACATGACTTACCACTACCTCTAGAACAAGATGCAGGAACACAAGAGGGACTGCCCCATGGTTGTAGGACAACCTCTCTCTTCCCCTTTTGTCTTGGCCAATCTATATCTATCAACTTATTTTATTCTGGTCATCTAAGGTTATGGACACGTGTAACCGATTGGTTTAAATGTTACTTTAACATGAAGCAGCCATACATACAACCCTACTCAGCTAGTTTACATCTGCCTTGAAAAATCCAAGTACTACCATGTTTTCTCACACACAACACCCTCCCCCCAAAAAAATAAAATGTGCACCTTATTTTTAGAAGGAAAAAATGTAGAAAAAAAGATTTTTTCCAGAGTCATGGCCACCTGTGTGACTAAGTATAACAGCATGTCCGAGAAGTGTGGCACCAGGGCATTCCTGCTGCCAGCTGGCTCATCCAGACTGTTTTCCTCTGTGTTCCCAAAAGGACCTGCTCTACGTCACACAAGGTTGGGCGCCCAGACCCTTCCATGGGCAGTAGCAAGACTGCTAGTTTATTACTGTAAGTAGTTCATTATATAAGTTCCCGTAAATAAAGTATTTCCACATCAATAACCTCATCAAGATACCTCTCTTGCTGACAGGCAAAAACTAGTGTTCAGCCAACAGGACTTTGCCGTCTTGATAACTGCAAGGCATTCACTGTCTCAAGTCTTGTTGCTTTTGCAGCAAAGAAAATGCCTTTCTCACTTAAAACACTCACCCCAATCCTAAGCGCTGATTTATGGGGAAAGGTGTATATATATATATATATGAGAAAATTTGGAATTTTGAACCATTTCACTGTGAATCAGTTTAATGTTACATGTGGACACCAAGCGTGCCATGACACAGGTCTGGTCAGTCCTCCAGGCATCCCACACTAGATCATGCTTCACTCCCCAGGGGCTACAGCTGCCTCCTCGGTACGCAGCCAGAACTCTACTGCCCATTTTTAAAACTTTTTTGTCACTTTTTAATCAGTAAGTTCCCTTACATTGCTTGTTCAATAAAATTGATCTTTCTAACAACCAGCAGTGTCCTCTCTCCTTACTAGACAGTACTCTTTCATGATGCCTCCCCAAGCATGGGTCTAAACACTGCCCTCCCCTCCCTTTCCTCAGGCAACCACACTGTAGATGTCAGTTAATTGCATGCTACCTGTAGTATATTGAACTCTCCCAGCCAAAAGTCATGCACCCTGCCCCCTCCCCCAGGCATGGATGCAAGTACTCCCCACTGACTACTTGCCCACTGGGAGCCATGCTGGGCTGAGTGCTGAGTCCCACCCCATCATCAACAAGGTAATTCTTTCCTGAACACATAAGTATCCAGAAAAAATACAATGTTATCCCAGGTTGCCCAACCCCATGCCTGGTGTTCTAGGTGGTTAACCAGTGTTATCTAGGACACTATTGCTCTGCTTTCTGACTTTAGCATGGTACTTGCATGTGCATCTTGAAATTACACAAACTTTTGTTTTCTGCCAAAATGCATTGCAAGATCATTTCTAGTTTGCTTCCCACTATTGCTCAAACTCTTTTGGAGCTGTTGTATTTCAAACATCTCATTCCCATGGCAACATTTTTTCTGTCTTTTCCTACAGGTGCAGTCATCAATCTCAAGTCTTAATTTGCTCTTTCCTGTACTTTTGCTCACATTTTTGAAATCCCTGTACACATTTTCTGCAGTATACAAACCTCCTCCATCTTTGTGAAGTTGCTTCAAATGCTGCCTAGCTTCATCCATCTAATTCATTAAGATATTAAATAAAACTAGACCCACTAATATAATCCTCTACAAGCTGAATGCAGTATAGTTGGCATCAACTTTTCCAATCCATTACTCTCCAGATTGCAGTCCATTACCGCAACATCCATGCTCACTGCTCAAATCCATGCCAGTTTTAAGTCAACTTCACAAAAAAAAAAAATCCCAAGAAACACTGTATAAAATTTACTGAAGTGCAAGATGTAAGCCATTACTCTTCTGTGGTCCATTAACTTTGTAACCCATTAAAAATAGCTAGCAAAATTGCCTTACATAATTTGTTCACTATAAGCTTTGCCACCTAATGCTCAGAGTTCAATTATCCTGAAGATGGCCATTGATAGTATCTGTCTTGTTTAATTTAGATTTACTGGGCGGTGATAGTTTTTTATTTCCATTCTTTGTGCTCCTCCCCAGCTCATCATGATTTGTGGAAAAAAAAATTCCAAAGATTAGGTTAGATCATTCTCTAATTGTTACAAACCAGACCCATTACTCTGATCTGTTAACTGTACTGAGCTTCTCACCATTTTTGTCAACAGCTTCAAGAACAAACACTTCACACGATCTTGATTGTCCAGTTTCTGATATAAAATATTTGACAAAACTTAGTGATTCATGTCTTTCAGAATCATTGTTGGTTTAATATCCCTTCTCACAGAGTAATGGTCTGCTTTGTTTCTAAAACCAGCTGTTTAAACAAACAGTTTTATTCTTCTTTATCTTTTACTTTATCTTTTACATGCCCCCTCCCCAACACACACACTTTTTTGGTGCTGCAAACTCTGTGTCTTTCTTAGGAATGTGCCATTTGTCATGGTCACTATTTATCTTTTCTCCTCACATCTTTATTTGAGGAACAACTGAGCCAACTTCTATTGAAGGGCTGAAGCGCTTACCTGAAAGCAGCAGCTGGATGTTGAGCTTTGGCTGTAATAGAGACTTCCCTGGCTCAGTGGAACACTAAAGCTCATGTGAAATGACAGTGCACTCCCAACTCAGCCACAAAACTGAGAATGACTTATCAGCCAGGAGTCATTTTGGTATTTCCTAGTCATTAGGTAGAAAGTAGACTATAGTGCAGGCATGGAATGGGTGAGACTCAGTGCAGAAAGCTTCCATCTCAGTATTAACAGAAGAAATGCTTGTTACATGGGAGAATGGCCAGATGAAAAAAATTCACAGCTAGCTTGCAGTGCACTCTCAAAGAAGCTGACATTCACCTTCTTGTCCCCTTGCTGTCATCTGGATAAACCTGACAGGGAAGGAGAATCCAAACTCAGCTGCAAGTGCTAAACATTCATACCAGCAACAGCAATGTCTGCTTTCAGACCCTTAGAGATCAATTTAATTCTTTGCCTTTGTTTTGTGATTTGTATGGTGTCAGGCAACCCTGTTGGCACATGGGGAAATACAGAACTGGGGAATACAGGGGGTGGGGAAGAGCTAGAGAAACTCTGGGCATCAATAGCTGCTTCCACTGCGCTCCCCCAAAAAATACAAAGAAGGGGTGGGGGAGTCCCATGGATTACTGCAAAAGACAATTGTTTGCTTGCAAAGTGTGATGCCAATGGGGTAATGCCTTTTCCTTGAGCTATGTGCTCTGCTTGATCCTTCCGGTATGCTAAAATTTAAGTCCTTAAAGCAGAATTCCTCTGAAGACAGTGACAGAAATTGGATATGTATTTGAAAAGCTGAATCAAAAGTTTTAAGTATTGCCATGCAGGTGCAAACAAGCCTGCAAACAAGATTTAGATCTGTTAAAAAACTAAATCAGCAATCCCCTCAACATAGCACAATCATATGGTTTTGAGATACACTCAAGAGATGAAAGAAAAAAATGTATGTGACAATAGGGGCTGTGAGGAAAGAACAAATGCTCTTTTTTCTGTAGTAAGGTAACACTGTCCTGCCAATAATGTCTTTTTGAATTGAATTAAAATAGTTTGGATAGAGCCATTAAGCAGTAGGGTGGGTAGGCTTGTATGTGAGAATTTGGTTTAACCTAGAGTATGAAAACTGTTCATTTTTTCTAGGTTCTGACTGGCTGAAGTCCTTCCCAGAAGGCTGCTGGGTTTCACAACTCTTTAATCAAATCACTTTAGGCCATAGAACAATTATAAGCGTTTGAGGACTGTCTGTCAATGACAACCTTGCTATGAGCCCCATTCAGCAAGTGTATAGTGCCTTTAACTGTCAGTGTTTTCAGAGGATGCTCAGCAATTCATAAACTAGACTCCATGTTCATCATTTCAAGGACTGGCAATGACATTATGAAGGGAGGGGTAAGAAAGCTATGGGACAGATCTTCAGCTGATGCAAGATGTCATAGCTTCGCTAAAGTAAATGGGCTGATGATAATTACCACTGGATGACAATCTACCGTAATGTCTTTTTAAAAAAATCCATGCCTCCTGATCTGCTCCAAACACTAAAGTGCTTTAATCAAACCAAACATACATAACTGTATTATAATAGAGGGATGAAATACCCTAGCTGTGTTTCCATACTGTGTTTAAATTGAATGTTTCATATCATATTTGAATTGCGGTTAAGTTTAACTTTAGTTGTGAATTTCCTGAGTTTTGGTTTTGGAATAACTGCAATATATTTGTAAGGTAATTTAACCTAAATTATTTGTAGTCTCAGTTATAACTGAAAATAGCATAGCTTTTTTATGTTTGAGAGTATATCTTTTCCTAAATGTATCATAATATTATGATTGTAAATAAGATTTAAAAATTATCTTAATTAAAGAGAGGGTATGGCAGTAGCACCCTTCCATTACAGAACAAATGGAAAAAGGGCAATGAATATAAATTAGAAGTTAATAAATAAATGTAAATGCTAAGACTAATTACAAAGCTCTGTAATACATCTGTGTAATACATATAGCCAAGGATAATAAGGAAAACGTTCAAAAGATAAAAAAGAACGGAGGTATCATATACTGGAAAAGGTATGCTGGAGATAGAAAAATTGTCAATAATTATACAAAAAGGCAGAAAACTTCAATAAATATTACTATACAGTTTTTTTTTAAAGAAACTGGGTAATGTATTTATATAATATAAAATGGAACAAATTAGCTATGGATAAATTTAGATGACTGGAAATTAAAAGATTTCTAACTAGGGAGAAATTAAGACAATAGTCAGTTACCTGAAATGTTTCCAATGCACGAAGCATGGGAAGTAAGCAGGAAGAATTGGAGGTACTGTGATTTAATTGGGATAATGGAGATGTGGTAGGATTATTCACATGACTGGAGTATTGTCATGGACAGGTAGAACTTCTTCAGGAAGGAAAGGGGGGAAGCGCCCACATGCCCTTTTGGCAGGGTGGGGAGGAGTGGAGAAGCACTAGCACACCTAGCACAGGATTGGGTAGAGAGCTCCTGCATGCCTGGTGCAGCAGGGGGCATGGTGTGGCCCTGCAGCATGTTCCTGTTGGTGCAGGCCCTGCTATTAAGAAGTTGGCCAGTCCTGGGTTACACTAAAGGAATTGAAAATATCAATATGGGGTCTTACCTCAAATGTTCAGGAACAGGTTTGTGAAGCCCAAATAGAAGTGAGGGCACACCCTATTTTCAAAGCTATTCCAACTGAACAGGAAGACAATCTGGTCTGTGGATACTTGTTTATATTATCAGGGAGAAAATGAGTTTCAAGAAGGCTGGAGTGTGTTTTATCAGAGTGACGAAAATGCAGGAAATAAGCAGGCAGTTGGATTTGGGGTCATGGTGGTGGGACTGCTCGTGGCAGAGCAGCCCCTAGAAAGTGCCACCAGGACCAAACCCCAGGGAAGGGCAAGTTTGGGGCACCTTAAAACCACAGCCTCCACTGTCTTGTGGTATACCCCTTGGTGGGGAAAGGCCCCCAAATACAAGCAAAGGCAGGACCAAATGGTCTAGAGGCCCAGGCAAGGGGCCAAGGAAGAGCAGTCCCAGAGGGTCCAGAGGTCCAGCTAGGGGCCAGAAAAGACCAGGACCAGGTGGGTTCAGAGGCTCAGAGTGGGGCCTAAAGAGAGAGTGGCACCAGAAGGGCCCAGAGGCCCAGGCAAGGGCTGAGGAAGTCCAGTGGCCCAGTGAGAGGCCAGGAATAGTGAGGCCGGGTGAGGGGTTGGGAATAATGGAGTGAAACCAAAAGTGTCCAGTGGCCCAGTAAGGGGCCAGGAACAGAGAGAGGTCCAGCAAGGGGCCACATGAGAGACCCAGGGATCTGGCATCCCAGAGAGGGGTCAAGAGTGGGATGACTGAGAGGCTGAGAGGTCTGAGAACCCAGGAAGGGGACAAATGAGGGAACCAAGGGATCCTCCAGCCTGGAGAGGAATTGAGCAAGGGACTGAGGGCTGTGGCAGCCCAGAGAGTGGCTTAGTGAGAGCCTTAAGGGCCTGGAGACTCAAGTGGGACTGTGGGAGAGACCAAGGGTCTGAGGGCCTGGAGGAGGGCTATGTGAGTGTAGGCATGTGACAAAAAGAACATTCATGATGATGCCATCTGTGAGGCATGAGGCATGATATATGGGAGGTATGGAGCCATGCAATTAGCCCATAAAACAAAGGACCACAGGCACCAGGTGGTCATTAGCAGGGATCCTGGTTTTCCATGATAAAAAATTGTAAATTCTCTGATAAAAAACTGCAAATTCTCTGATGAAAACCTCAAAATGCATGATTAAAATTAAAGGCCCCCACAGCCCTGCTGGTGCCCCTCACTTCTGCCACCAGCAGGTCTGCGGGGGGCCTTCAATGGCAATCTGCCGCCCTGTTCCCCTCCCCGTGACCAGGGCTGGGGACAGAGGAGCCGGACGGGGATCTTATAGCAGCTGCTTGCTCTGTGCTGCCCTAGTGATGCGCCTCCTGCACCTTGGGCTGCACTGAGGGAAACAGCACAGGGCTCCACCACTCAAAGCAGTGGCAGGCACAGGAGGCACATTGCCAGGGCAGCAGGGACCAAGGAGATCCTGGCACGGCCCCACTGTTCCCAGCCATGCTAGGTCATGCCTGCAGGGCTACATTGGCCCCGTGGGAGGGAATCAGGGTGGGAGCTTGAGCTCACAGTCTGTCCCCTGCACAAATCTGGGGGCATGACTCCCCCCAACCCCCTGACAGTGAACAACATGGAGTGCCCAGCTCGCTCCACATCTCCCTGCTCCCGGCCAGCACCTTCACATACATCTCCCTTTAAGGGCTGCTAGAGACACTTCAGTTTCATGTGCCCCTGGCTGGGCACTCTAGCCATGAGCAGGGAGATGTGGAGCCAGCTAGGCACTCTTTGTATTTCCCCAGGGCCTCCGTGTTCGTGGCTGGAGTACCCAGACAGGGGCATGTGAAACCAAAGCGGCTCTAGTAGCCCTTAAAGGAAGCCGCACTTGGCGGCACTGGGCAGGCACGCCGTGTATTTCCCGAACACCTCCCCACTCCCTCTGCCCCCAGCCAGCTTCCACCCCAGCCCTGCCTTATAACCCCCCAGCCCCCTGCAAGCCCCACTTACCAGTTAACAGGCTCCAGGAGGAAAATGAGCCTGACCTAAGCCTTGCAACTGACTAAAAGCCTCAGGGCCCACCCTTCCTCCTCTCGCTCTCCCTCTGGGCAGGGTTTGGACTTTCCCGCCATTTTTGCAAACATGTCTTGCAGGCTGGAACTCTACCAGCCTGCAGAGCTCTTTGCAAAAGCAGGAAATCCAAGGGTTTCTCTGCTAAAAGAGAAAATCCATATTTTCTCTGATAAAACCAGGACATTCGTGGTTTTCTCAATTTTTCTGTGGGAAATGGAAAACCTGGATTCCTGGTCATTAGAACAAGACCAGGCCTGGGAAGCCGTGGGGCAGCCTCCCTTTTATAACCATAAAAGACATCAAAACATGGTAGGAGAGTGAAGGGAGACTGTTCCCAGAGCAAGCAGAGCAAAAAGATAATTTTTGGGGCTTCCAGGTGCTACAGTCCACTGCAATGGAGAAATGAACAAGCTGACCATCTATCAAAAGAAGCAGCTGTTTTGTGGTCTCTGTTGGAAGCCGTTCCAATAGTCTCATGGAATGGCACAGTCAGCCAATCAAGTAGAAGAAAAAAATATTATTGGGAAAACCAGAAAGTGAACGGACTTTTGCAATTCCCCAACCAATACAATACCTACTGATGAGTTGGACAGGTGTCAGTGTCAGTGACAGTGACAGAAATTTAAAAAGCAGTGGATGGTGACTTTGTGAGTGCTATGCCAATAACATCAAGAAAGGTATGTCAATAACACCATGAAAGGTTGGGTTCAATTGTTTCAAAAATAATTAGTAAATGATAAAGTATTGTTCAGACACAGTGGGTGCATCTACACAAGATGCTTTACTGCTCAGTTGCATAGTTTACTGTGCAGTAAGCATGTGCATCTACATGTGCACACACTTACTGCACAGTAAAATTTGCTACTCGTGAGTAAATTTGCTACCTGAAAATGCAAATAGCAAATTTACTCGCAAGTACTTACTGCACAGTAATGCATGTGGAGACACCAACCAGGACCAGATTTTCTTCCAGTCAGCCCTGCCACTAGGGGGCCAACCCTGCCACTGGGGGGACAGGATACAGCTAGATCTGGACAGGTTACAGAGGTGGGCAGATGAGAATAGGATGGGTTTCAACACTGACAAGTGCAGGGTACTGCACATGGGGAGGAAGAACCAGCAGCATACCTACAGGCTGGGGAACTTGTCAGCACAGA
>NW_017729018.1:1447663-1447875 GCF_001723915.1 Gavialis gangeticus | reverse complement strand
TCTATGTGACATTGGTCAGGCCGCAGCTGGAGTACTGCATCCAGTTCTGGGCGCCGCACTTCAGGAGGAATGTGGCCAGCATCAAGAGGGTCCACAGGAGGGCCACTCGCATGATCAGGGACCCCACCTACCTGCTTCTCCCTTAGGTCATGCAGCAGGGCAGGCCCTAAGATGAGAAGCTAAGGGACCTGAACCTGTTCAGCCTCCACAAG
>NW_017729018.1:1434379-1447362 GCF_001723915.1 Gavialis gangeticus | reverse complement strand
CAGGGGGTTGGACTTGATGATCTGATTAGGTCCCTTCCAACCTTACCAGCTATGAAACCTCATTACAACCCCTGGGGCTGGGAGCCTTCTATGGCAGCCTCAGCCCCAGGTTCTTTAAAAGTCTGCAAATATTTTGAGCCCAGAACACAATAGCAGGGAGCCGGGGGGAACTTTTGGCCTTTGCTGCTCCTGCACAGGCCATGGGCTACCTGTGCCAGCCTGCCTGCCTCTTGGTGCTGCTGCCTGGCACCACAGTGCTGTGCGGCTACCAGGCCTGTGCTGTTCAGCCCTGTAGGCTTCTGCAGGCTTCTGCCAGGCCTGCCAGCACCTGGGCCCAGCTGCAGCTAGTTCCTGGCCACCAGGACCAGCACCAGCTGCCTGCAGCCACCCCCCAGCAGCCTGCCCAGAGCCTGCAGGTGCTGTGAGGCATTGCCTTGCTGCATGGCTTCTTGTCTCATGCTGTGCCCCTGTTCCAGGAGCTGCAGGAAGCTGCCCAAGCATGGCAGTACAGGGAAAGTCACATGGAGGCCTGGAGAGCCAATGTGGGAGCCCTGATGGCATCATCGCCAATGCCATATGCTGCCCCCCAGGTTCCCAGCTGGTTGCAGGAGGAGATTGGTGACCTTGTGGTGCTGTGGGGCAAGGCAGAGGTGGAGCAGCAGTTTGCATGGGGCAGGCGCTCCAATGCCCACATCTATGAGGGACTGTCGGGCAGGATGCAGGAGCATGGGTATGACCAGTCAGCATGGCAGTGCCACATAAAGGACAAGGCGTTGCAGGCACAGTGGGTCACCATCACCAATGACAATTGTTGGTCAGGGAGTGCCCACAAGTCCATGCCCATTATATGGCACCTGGATGCCAACCTTCTGCCCCAGGACCCAGGCCGCAGCTGTTCTATGTACAGCAGCACAGGCAGCCTACCCAAGCCCCGACTCCAGCCTGGCACCTGCAGTGACTTGTTGCTGAGGGAGGGCCCCTCAGGGTGCCAGCAGCTCATCCCGCTGAGCTCCCTGCCTCCAGCCCCCACCAGCAGCTCAGGGAACTCAGGCCAGCACCTGGCCCAACAGCTCCACAGACTCAGCCCCAGCCAGGAGGCGCAGCCAACTATGTAACCTCTGATGGCTAGAAAATGGAATTTAGAGGTTTGCTTTTGGGAATTGGCAAAGTAGGTAAAGTAGATATGCATTAGATAAAGAAATAGGTAAAGTAGATATGCATTAGAACAATGGTCCAGGGCAACAGCAAGTGTTAATTCATTTCTAAAAGCCTGTTTGTGCCTTCAAGGCCCACTGCAGAGGGGGCCCGCCACTGTTGCTGTAGCCACAGCTGGTGCTGCCACTGCCAGGCATCCTCCACCTGCTGTGCCTGGGCCTCATGGAAGAGCTTCTGCCAGGGCCTTGCAGATGTTATGTAGCATGCAGGCTGTGATGATGACCCAGGGGATGTTGTCGTTGGTGAACTTGAGGCAGGCAGTTAAGGATGCACCAGCATCCCTCAAAGAGGCAGAAGATGCTGGCAACCCAGAGTGTAGGTCTGGCCCAGGCACCAGTTGAAATGGGCCTGGCCAGGGGGGGGCAGGAGGGGTCCAGCTGGCCAGTGTAGGGCTGCATGAGCTAAGGGAGAAGCAGATAGGTGGGGTCCCAGATGAGGTGAGGAGGGACCACCACAGTGCCTAGCTGGAGGTCTAGTGCCTCTTGTGTGAAGTGCCCACTATGCACCAGGGCTGGCAGGGCAGAGTTCTGAAACATGCGGGTGTCATGGGCACTTATGTTGGTGAAGGCACCACGGTGGTCAACAATGGCCTGGAGCACAATGGAGTAGAAGCCCTGCCAGCTGTAATAAGGGCAGGCACAGTGGGGCAAGGACATGATGGGAATGTGAGTCCCATCCAGAGCCCCAATGCACTGGGGGAATCCCAGGTCACAGAACCCTGCCATCACCTCCATGGGGTCATGCACGTGGAGTATGGTGTGCCCCAGCACGTTCTGGAGAGTGCCACACACCTCCAGGATGGCCTACCCAGCAGTCACGTTGCCCATGCTGAAGAGCCGGCTGATGTAGCAGAAGCTGGAGGGCATGGCCAGCTTGAGCAGGGCAATGACGAGCCAGGTGTCTGTGGGGATAGGATGCCACATGGTGGTGCCCTGCTGCTCCAGGTGTGTGTAGAGCTGCTCCAGGAGGTGCAGAAAGGTGGCCTCAGTCATGCAGAATGCCTCCAGCCACTGCTTGTTGTCCCAGGTGTGATGGATGATATGCAGCCACTAGTCCTGACTGACCCAGCGGGCCCAGAGGCGGCAGTGCTGGAGGCCCAGGAAGGCAAGGATGGCCCTGGTGGTGAAATCCTGGAGGTCATTGTTGGCATCCCTGCCAGGGTCCAGCCAGCAGGATGGGATCCAGGAAGCAGTGCATGGCTGCAGCAGCCCTGGGACAGCATGGTGGGACCAAGCAGGTGGTCACTGTGCATAGGGGAGCTGGCAGGGTCCAGATGGCCATGGGTCAGCCAGTTGCTGGTGCAGTGGGCCAGCAGGGCCAGTGTGGCAGCAAGCAGGAGCCCAGGTCACTGGGCATCGCTGCTAGGGACAGGGACTGGAGTAGCCATGGTGTGGGGAGGCTGCGGCGTGACAGCTGCTGTGTGCTGCCTCCATGCTCTGCATATTGCTTCTGTCCAGAAACACAGCTGGCCAGGGAGTAGGGCTGGTTTATAAAGATGGCCTCTGGCCACAGGCAGCTGCGGCTGGAGCCTTGCTCTCTCCCTGGTGTTGGCAGGGGCCCATTGCAGGACCCCAGAAAGTGGGAGCATTTTGCACCATGAGCAGCAAATCAGCTCCCGCATCCATGCACATGTAGCTGCTTGCCTGCGAGTGTTTACTTACAAGTAGTTTACATGCAAGTAAACCAGCCCTGCATCAAATGCATGTATAGACACAGCCAGTGGGTACATCTACATGAGATGTTTACTGTGGAGCTGCCTAATTAGCTCTGCAGTAAACATCTCCACATCTACACATGTGGTGCTATTAGGGCATACAAAACTAATAAACTCTGGGGCCGGCTAATACTTGTAAATACAAGTACTATCATGCTCCAGAGGTATTTTTTTATGCAGCAGTGCATGTGTAGACACTGCCTGGCTGGCTGGAGCATAAGGGTGCTTCAGTGTAGGGGTTGTCCCATACTGAAGCACCCTTGTTCCCCAGCCATCCTCTGTGCTGCACACTGAGCCCAGTTGGAGCAGCCTTGGGCTTCTGCCAGCTGGGGCTGCTTTGACCAGGCTCAATATGCTGCGCGTGAATAAACTCCGGGGAAATTTTCTCCAGAGTTTTTTGCTCCCAGACGCACATTCAGTGTGCCCAGGAGCAAAAAACTCCAGGGCAATAAACTCTGGAATTTATTCATGTGCATTAATTGCACATGTAGATGTACCCAGTGTCTGCTTTAGGATATCCCACTTTACACTGAAGGAAGAAACCTCCTCAAGGAACTAGGAAGAGTTCTTTCTAAATGTAACAGGGACCACCCAAATTATTTTACATTGGATACACTCTAACAGAGCGTGTCACTTTCTGACCATGTAAGGAGTCTGTTGATTCCCACCCATCATGTTCCCACCCATCACAAAACTGAATATAGAAATACAGGTTTTAATGGCATGCCCCATGGAAGCCTTTGTTGCCATAGCTGATTTCACCTAGCAATAATTTTGAGAAATAGAAAAAATATGTGTCAAAGGACAGTTTGGTGGGCAAATCCAGAGGATGTTTACCTTACACCCAGCAGTTAGAACATGAAGTCTAATGCTAACAGGGATACAAGAAATAACAGTGGTCATTCTTATTGGGACTTACTGCAGCATGTGTTGCTAAGATCAGAAAGTCAAATTACAACAATAAATTCAGAATAGATTATCCCTGGCTATCAGGAGAGCTGTAACAATGGAAGAGAGTTAAAATGTTTAATAAATACTGTGTTAAGGCTGCTTTATACATATTACGCATTAACTAA
The DNA here is from genome assembly GCF_001723915.1 of Gavialis gangeticus. Classification (NCBI taxonomy): domain Eukaryota; kingdom Metazoa; phylum Chordata; order Crocodylia; family Gavialidae; genus Gavialis; species Gavialis gangeticus. Next base: position 1,443,357 of record NW_017729018.1, on the reverse strand, counting down.
TGATTGTATTACCCACTATCTAACCCTTCCTGGTCAGTGGGCTCATTTACACAAGATGCTTTACTTGAGATTAGAGCAAATTACTGTGAATAAGCATCACCGTCTACATGTGCAGTCACTCACTGCACTGTAATTTGTTCTAATTGTGAGTAAATTTGCTACCTGTAAACAGTGACAGATTAAGACTTATTGGGGTCCTGGGCTCCAGTGGGGGGAGCAGCCCGTTCCCTCCTGGTGCTGCCACTGCCAAGGCAGAGCAGGCCTCTGTGCTGCACACGGGAGGCTGAGTGGATCTGGCCAGGCTGGGGGTGGGGTGGCACATGCCCACCTCTCCTCCCTGTTCCCAGACCCCTCCCCACAGCCACGGCTGGAGTGGAGCAGAGCCAAGCGAGGCGAGGGTAGATGCAGGTTGCTTGTTGTGGGCTCCGGGCTTTCCATCCTGTTGCCTTTGCAGCAGAGTAGAAAGCCCTGAGCCCATAACAAGCAGCCGGCACCTGCCCCGCACACAAATCTGGGGGGTACATGCACCCCCCCCATGCCTCCCGTCAGGGTTGTGTGTAGTGGCGAGGAGCCACACGTTCTCTCTGTGTGGACAAGCTGCCCATGGCTCCATCTTGCTCCCTGCCCTGGCCTCGGATCCTATGCACTGCCCTGGTTGGGCAGTGTCCCCAGCTCCAGCCCCATCCCCTGTCCCTGCCCCTACCCCATTCCGCCCCTCACTGTGGGAGTGTTGATCTGCCTCTCCCATGCACCTTTCCTCCCCCACACCCCTTTTTCACTTACCTGCAGGGAACTGCTCTCTGCACTGCCTGGTTGGTTTCTTGGCCATGTGCATGTGTGAGGCCATATGCATGAGGAGCCCCCTGCGTCCCAGTCCCAGCAGTCCAAACCAGGACCCTTTGCAGGCTATAATTCTGCTTGCCTGCAAGGGGAAACCTGCCATTTCCTGAGGCAACCCAGGCATCTGGGGGCCCCTGTTTGGCAGGGGCCCCTGGGCCTGGGCCCTGAGGGTCCATGCTTTAATTCACCTATGCCTGTAAATACAAGTAGCAAATTTACTCAGGAGTGATTACTGCACAGTATGACACATGTAGATGGGTGACCAGGAGCAAATGTGTACCCAGTCAGCTGGGCAGCTGGGGGTGGGGCATTACTCCCTGCCCCTGGGAGCCTCCTGCTGCCAGGGTGGGCTCTGCCACCAGAGGCCAGGCAGGGATAATCACCCAAACCCTGCTCCCTGATTGTGGAGCCAGGCCTGGGAGATAAGATTCTCCCAGCTCCCACTCCGTAATTGTTGGGAGGCTGGGAGCTCCCTGCTGCTGAGGCAAGGGCACATTGTCTCTGCCTGCACTGCAGTGGCAGAGCCTGCCCTAGCAGCAAGCAGCTCCTGGGGGCAGGGAGCAGTCTTTCATCCCCCACCCCTGCTCCCTGCCAGCCCCTGAGCTAGCACCCAGGGGGAGCCTAGAGCTCCCCCTGTCTGCTGCAGGGCCAATGGGGGTGGGAGCAGGCTACTGCCATGAGCAGTAAATCTGCTCCCGCTTCCCAGCATATGTAGATGCCTGCCTGGGGTATGTTTGCTCTAGAATAAATTACTCTAGAGTAAACCTACCCTGGAGCATTTGCACATGTAGACTCAGACTCACTTATGTTTTTTCAGTTCCTTAAAAACAATGGCAGAGTTATTGCAGGAAAGACAATCATTGTAGAAAATAAAGAAAAATGCTAAGATAAGTACTGTGCATTGCAGTGGGCTGATGCAATAGGGATCTAGTTTGATATTGGAGGATCTTCATCATAGAACTTTAGTTGGAGAGCCTGTGATTAGGGGCAGACTGACCTGAACATTTTCAGTGACTGGACCTGAATGTAGGTGTGCTGAGACAACAGAGAATTCTGGGTTTCTGCTTGGGATTTGATGAATTTCTTTATATCTTTATAATCATCAGTAGAATTTAACCAGGTGCACCACTGATGTGTTATTGCACCCAGCAATAATTAGATTAGTTATTTTTATAAGTCTTTGGTACTATTATCAGTTACCCTTCATCATTAGTATACAAATGAGATGTTCCTATCATTCACAAATAGGCTATACCTCTCAACTAAGTGCCCTAGGCCTAACATTCCCAGGCCCAATATATAAGACTAAAAGAAAACCGGACAGAAGAGTCAACAAGTCACATAACAAGATAGTTGTAACACGTTGTCTAGCCTCCTGGGTTATCGTTAGTCCATACACAAAGCTTTTCTGGGATGATGACATCCTTCCCTTAAAAAGACACATGGGCTGGATCCAGACATGCAGGCATGTGTGGTTTGTGGTGCTGAAAACCTCTTTGCAGTGCCACAAACCACACAAGTTGCACGTTAATAAGTGCACAGTGCTGCTAATTTGCAAAATTTGCTACCGCATTTCCCAGTAACCTGAAAAAACAATGCAAGCCACACCAAAATGGCGTGTGCTGGGACAAATGCAGAGACAGGGGAGCAGACAGCCCTAAGCTGCCTTCTCCTCCATCCCCACACGCTGTGGAGCCTCCGTGCTGAGGCACCTGGTGCTTCAGCCAGCCACTCACCAGCTTGCTGGTGTGCAGGGTGCCTCCAGACAGGGGAGCAGGCAGCCCTGGGTTGCCTGCTCCCCCATCTCAACATGCTACTGCCTGGGGGCTGGTTAGCTCCTGCTGAGGCACCCTGTGCCCCAGCCAGCCCCCCACTGCAACACATGGAGCAGTGGGACAATGTGTCCTGCTTCAAAGCACACAGGCAGGAGTGTGCACTGTGGCTCAAAGTAGCTTCACAAATTTGTGCCGCTGCTATTTGGGCTGCTGCAAAAGCATGCCCCTGCTCATGTGGACCCAGCCTCAAGGAGCATGTAGCATACAAGCTACTCACATAAAAGCTTTTGCTAAGGTTTTGACCAAAGTAAACCTCAGAGGCTGTGACTGATACATGAGTTACTTATACATGCTTAAGCTGCAATATGCATATGGAAAATGGTACATGATAACAGAAAATGATGCAAGATTCAGAGTACTACCAGGAAGGGGAGTCAGGTGTATCAAGCACAGAATAGTATAATATTTGTATAAAAAATAAAGAATAGGACTCACAGAATCATAGAAAAAGAAGGTTGGAAGGGACTTCAGGAAGTCAAATAGTCCAATCCCCTGCTCAAAGCAGGACCAGTCCCAACTATATCATCCCATCCAAAGCTTTGTCTACTGGGGTCTTAAAAACCTCTAAGGATGGAGATTAAACAGCCTCTGGGTAGCCTGTTCCAGTGTTTTACTACCCTCCTGGGGAGAGAGATTTCCTAATATCTGACCTAAACTTCCCTTACTGCAACTTGAGATTGTTGCTCCTTGCTCTGTCATCTGTCACCACTGACTGAGCACAGTCCAGCTCTATCCTCTTAGGAACCACCCTTCAGGTGGTTGAAGGTTGCTATTAAATCCCTTGTCAAGCTTCTTTTCTCCAAACTAAATAAGCTCAGACTCTCCTCACAAATCATACGCCCCAGCCCCGAACCATTTTCATTGCCCTCTGCTGGACTCTCTCCACATCCTTTCTGTAGTGGAGGGCCCCAAACTGGACACAGTACTACAGATGTGACCTCACTAGTACTGAATAGTGGAGAAGAATCACTTCTCTTGATCTGCTGGCAATGCTTCTTCTAATGCAGCCCAATATGCCATTAGTTTTCTTTGCAATGAGGGTGCACTGTTGGCTCATACTCATCTTATTGTCCACTGTAACCCCCAGGTCCTTTTCTGCAGAGCTATTGCTTGGCCAGTCATTCCCCAGCCTGTACTGGTGCATGGGATTATTCCATCCTAAGTGCAGGATTTTGCACATGTCCTTACTGAACTTCATAAGCTTTCTTTTGGTCCAATACTCCAATTTGTCTAGGTCTCTCTGCGTCTTAGCCCTACCCTCCAGTGGATCTACTACTCCCCCCAGCTTGCTGTCATCTGCAAACTTGTTGAGGGTGTACTCCATCTAATCTTCCAGATCATTGATTAAGATCTTGAACAAAACCAGCTCCAGAACTGACCCTTGAGGAATTCCACTTGATACTGGCTGCCAACTAGACATCAATACATTGATTACTACCCTTTGAGTATGATGAGCCAGGCAGTTTTCTATCCACCTTAGAGTCCATTCATCCAACCTATACTTCTTAGCTTACTTGCGAGAATGTTGTGGGAGACTGTATCAAAAGCCATACTAAAGACAAGGTATATATCTTCCACTGCTCTTTCTGCATTCACAGAGCCAGTCATCAAGTCATACAAGTCAATTAAGTTGGTCAGGCATGACTTGCTCTTGATGAATCCATCACCTTCTTCTCCTCCAACTGCTTAGAAATGAATTCCTTGAGGACCTGCTCCATGATTTTTCCAGGGACTCAGGTGAAGCCGACCAATCTGTGGTTCCCTGGATCTTCCTTCTTCCCTTTCTTAAAGATGGATGCTATATTTGCCCTTTTCCACTCATCCAGGATCTCTTCTCATCGCCATGAGTTTTCAAAGATAATGGCCAGTGGCTCTGTAATCACGTGGCCAACTCCCTCAACACCCCCCAGTGTTCGCATTCAGCTCTGTGGACTGGTACATGTCCAGCTTTTCTACATAGTCCTGTTCTTTTACCACAGTCAGCTGCTCACCTCCTCCCCAAACTGTGCTGCCAGGTGCAGTAGTCTAGGAGCTGACCTTGCCTGTGAAGGCTGAGGTAAAAAAGGCATTTAGTAGTTCAGCCTTTTCCACATCATCTGTCACTAGGTTGCCTCCCTCATTCAGTAAGGAACTAGAGGTGCTGAGTACGTGGGGGTCCAAGGGTCCTGGCCCCTCTCGGGAAGAGGGCTGTCACCTGAAATGCATAAAACTTTCCACCCAGGCAAATATAAGAATCAGTGCCTATGTAAGGAACACATATATCAGGATACATGACAGGTTCCGGGCAGTACAAGATACCAAGGGAATGTAATTTGCAGCGTATTTGAGTCAATATATTTTTCCTTAGTAATATGGGTTGATCTGTATAGAAGAGGAACTTGGAAACTTGGAACTTTATACTGGCCTGGGGGATGTAGTTTGTGCTAATACCTTGCCAGGAGCGAGCACGGGCTAACTGTGTCTTGCAGACAATAAACCTTCTCTGAGCTTCACCAGTGAACAAGCCCGCCGTGTTTGTGGATCCTGTGATCCTGTATGTTGGAGTCAGAGATGAGCAGACACTAACTGGCAACACACATATAAGATACAATGTTTGCTTTTCTAACAGTAGGCAAGAAAAATGTTAAGCAGTACAAAACAAGTTAAAATCCATAAAGTTTGTAGATTGGGATAATTTGTACCCAAAATTTTTAAAAACATTGGCTAGAGTGATTGACAAAGTTATTTTTTAATAATTCTTGAACACACTAGGAAAGCTTCAGTGGACTAGAAATAAGTGCTATTTTGCCAATATCTAAAAAGGGCTAACCTGGGCTATAGCACAATCTGGAACAAAATTAATTATATTTAAATAGGATGTTGAAAAATTGGAAAGAGTTCAGAGCAGAGCCACAGGAATGATTATGGTCTGGAAAATAGGTTTGTCTTATAATGAGAGACTAAACTTGCTCAATGTATTCAGCTTATCTAACAGAAGGTTACAATTTGATATTTAGCTCCTACACAAAGAGAAAAACAAAACTGAGACACATCATCTCTCAGGCATGTGATACTATGGCTCTCTAGTTTAGATAATGACAAAAATGAAGAGAATGACATTCTAACTAGAAGAAGGTTTTAAACAAGATATCATAAACCATAAGGACAGATTAATAGGAGCCAATTCTTCATCACTCAGTTCTTAAACTGGGTGCATTTCTAAAGATATGTTCCAATTCAGCCATATTTTGGACTAAGTACAGAATCACTGGGTGAACGTCTCTGGCCTATGTTATGCGAGAAGTTGGATTAGACCAGGGACGCCCAACTTTTTACCCCGTGGGTTGGCAGCCCAGATCTGTCCAGTGGGCTCAACCTGGCATGTAGCGCTGGCACAGCAGAGCTTGATCCAGCTGGAGAGGAGTGGGGGAGGATGCACAGCCAGACCCTGATCTGTCTGCCCCAAAGGGGAGGGAGGAGGCAAGGAGCAGCCCAGTCCCATCCAAACACATTGGGGGATGGGAGGAGGGGCAGGGAGCAATCTGGCCCTGATCCAGATACCACTGTGTAGGGGGAGCAGCCTAACCTAACCTGAACACATGAGGGGCAGGCCTGCCCTGATCCTGCTGTGCAGCACTGGCCCAGGCAGGGTTGGATCTGGTGGTGCAGAGTTTCCACTTCTGTCCTACTGCCAAATTTTCTGACCTGTGGGGATCCCTGTGGGCCAGAGGTTGAGTGCCCATGGATCAGACAATCTTACTGGTCTATCCTTGCCTGAAAACCTATTACACTAACTTATGATCCCTAACTCCAAGACAAGACAAAGATATATAACTCTTTTTTCCCCTCAAAATTTGATCTGCTCAGTAAAGCACAGGAATTTCTAAGCACAGACATATTCTGAGATAAGTACATGTTAAGGCAGAGAAGTATTGGACAGCACTGCATCCTGGGTGGTGGCAGCATGTAGGACAGTGGCATTAGTGGTGGCTATTTTTGTGCTCTCTCTAAGTTGGTGCTTGGGGCTGGTGCCCCTTTGGCCCTCTTTAGTTATGTGGGGGCATTTACATGAGATGCTTTATTGTGGAGTTGACTAATTAGCTCTGCAGTAAAGCATCACCATACATGTGGCACTATTAGGCTGGAGTAAACTAATTAACTGCCATAGGATAGTACTGTCTGACACAAGTACTATTCTACAGCAAAGTTATTTAGTGTGCCTCAAACCCCGTGTAGACGGTGATCAGGGCTGGCTGGGGCACTAATAGGGTGTTACAGTATAGGGGTGCTTGACAGCTGCACCACCCTGAATCAGTGTAGTGCAGTCCCAGTCACATGTGTAAATGCTGTACGTGGGAGCAATAAACTCCAGCACGCACTATACTGGAGTTTATTCAGGTGCACTGATTTCACCTGTAGCTGTGCCCTGTGTTAGGGAACTTTCAGGAAAGTTAGAAACCTCTTACCTTGGAGGAATTTATTCATGTTGTCTGTAGGTTTTCATCAGAATTTTACCTTGTCAGTGGGTCCTGTGCATGCCACCTAGACATAGCACAGGTGGCAGTGGCTTAAAGAAAGTCCAATTCTCTGTTCCCCTCGGCATTTTTGCAACAGCTGTAAAATGCTGATTCCAGATTCCAGCTTGCTCAAGTAAAAGCTCACCCCTGTCACTTCTATACCAATTACCTTTCCTGTTATGACATCTCAGTGATTAAACCATCAGCTCTGTATTGTTGTCACATCAGCTAGTTGCTGCAAAGATGACTGTGATGCTTAAAGTGAAACTGTGACTTCAGACAGGGAGCAAGAGGAAGGCAGACAAGTTCTACCATGGAGGAGAGTGTTTTTTCTCATGTAAATGAATCTAGCAATGAAAGGGAAAGAGGGAAGAAAGAGAACCAGAAAATAACAGAGCAGCAGGATTGTCTCTGAAGAGAAGGGCTTTTTGGTTAGCATTTTCCAGGAGGCGTCAACGGCCCTTTAAAGTGAAACTTCCAGATAAGAGACTTTAAAAGGTCACCTCTTTGTGAGGTGAGAGATTGAGAGAAAGGGAAAGGAGGGAAAGAAGGATCAACTGTCCAAGCTGCCTCTTTTATAGATTTCTGCATATACTTTTCAACTGTAAATGAGCCTCTGCAGAGATAAGGCAGACACTGGCGCTTTGGGCCTCTGTGTTTTGTCTGCAGGTAGTGTATTTTGTTAACAATACCTGAATTTGACAATTCAACTACTGCTAAGAGGAGACAGGTAAGAAACATTTTTTCCAGTTACCTGTGACCTAAATGCATATGAATGAGCCCTCCCTTCTCCATTGTGTCAGTGGATCTCAGAGCCATCAGTTCTATCACAGTTGATTTAGAAGCCAAGAGAAGAGACTCAGGTACTGATCCAGATACACTGATCAAACTACCTGGCAATATTTACTCACATTAGCATTGTCTGACTTAATAGGCAAGACAATAATATCTCACAAAGAGATGAACAGACAAGCTGAACCTGATAAGGTCTGGATCTGCACTTGAAAATATTTACATTTAAAAGGATTTAAACATTGCTGCTCAGGAAGTCCTAGCATAAGCCATTGGAAGAGCAACAGCAAATTCATGTTGTTCGTGCATTTCTTGATTAGTATACAAATAAAATATTCAGAGAGAGATCTACTACTTCCCAAAAGAATCGGTGCTTATTCTCTTTGTTCTCTAACTTCACTTAACACAACCACTAGTTTTTATTGAGAGCAACAGAATATGTATGGCACTAGAAGTGATACCAGCAAAATATAAATACGAAAAGAAATTTACAGTCCATTTAGCCTTTCTCTTCCTGAAGTTACCTGCCTTTGAGTCTGGCACTTAAGTTATCCGGGAGCCTGACAGTCTATTGAATCTGGATGCTGGAGGTCTACACTCTTAAATCCAAATTACAGGGCACATGTAGATGTGCCCCACAGTACAGTTTCATCATTTAGTACTTGCTTTAGGAAGTACTAAATTAGAGTAATTATATGTCTGGGTTTTCCCAGACATCTCCCCTTTTTGGTTCCTCCCACCTCTGTCCGGGTGCTTTTTTAAAATATCAGCAAATGTCCAGGATTTCTCTGCCTCCACTTTCCCCAGCAAGGAGCTGGTTGGGGCTGGGGGCAGCAGGGGAAGGCGATTGGAGGTCAGTCGTCATATGCTCTGGGCGCAGGCCCGGCAGGTGCAAGCAGGTGAGAGAGACGGGAGAGAGAGAATGTGTGTATGGCGCATGCCTGCTGGCGCGGGGGCTGCAGCAGGACGGGGAGGCAGGGGAAGGGGTGAGGGGGTTCTCCGGGGCAACAGGGAG
>NW_017729018.1:1429947-1434130 GCF_001723915.1 Gavialis gangeticus | reverse complement strand
GAGGGGCAGGGCACAGGCCCTCCCCAGTCATATATCCATTCCCCCCCTCTCCCCATTCCTCCCCCACAGGTCTCCTCTTTTTTGAAACTGGAAATATGGTAACCCTAACTAAATGAGAACACAGTTCTGGCAGTGCACTGTTATTTTTAGTAGCTCCATCTGCGTAGCAACACACAAGCAAGGTAGCTTGTCACTACAGTGACACAGTATCAGCATCACAGTTTGTCCTGCCAATGCTACATTGCTGTAGCAATAAGCTATGTCACTGTAGAGCATCCCTACAGCAGCGTAGCATCTCTTGCAGACGTGCCCACATTCCTGTAATTAAGAACCCATCCTCAGTACAGGAGATGATGAAGCATTGCTGAAAAAGTTAGCTGACCATGTTCAGCATCACTTCATCTACCTTGATCATTGACATCAACAGGCAAACAGAATAACATTTCCTGGTGCACACAAGGCCTAGGGGTATATTGTGGTTTGAAGGCATCTGTGTTGCTGCTGAAGTAGCTGTATTCTCAGGCCTGACCTAAACTAGAAAGTTTTACTGGCGAAACTTTTCTTCTGTTGGCAGTATGGTACAGGTATCCACACTCAGTTTTGAGTCTTGCCAACCAAATTCTTAACGTTTGCCAGCAAAGTTAAATGAGTTTCTTGAATGACATATGCCCTCAGTCAGTGCAGTTTTATTGGCATAAGGCCTGCATAGATGCGGAAGTGCCTGTACTAATTCAAGCAATCATCTGCTCTCATCAAATGTTTAGAATATGCTGCCCAGGTATCACAGTAACCAGAATCCCACCCTTCAATCTAGACTCCCATGAGTTTTGGAAAAGACTTTTTTCCTGCCAGACTACCTTTGTGAGCATGCACATGCAGGCATAGTTCCAGTTCACACTCATGCTCCTACAAGGACTAGGAGATAAGTTTAAATTTTGTTTTGACCAGTAGGAAGAAAGAGTGTGTGCATACAGAGCTTCAGCTGTCCTGTAGGAATGAAGATATGTATAAGAAAATTGCAAAGCTTACAGCAACCTGGCAGTGAAGGCCCATGCCAGGCAAAGGGGAAGGAACTGTAGCAGGTTTACCAGAAGATACAGAAAAATAACCTTCATTCTGGTGCTATCTCTGATTCTGGTCACATTAGATGAGCTTTATACCATAAAGAGTCAGGACTCCGCAGTGATTGTGATATGCCTACCAGTGATGCAACTGGGTGTGGTCAGCCTATGTACTGCATTTTTTAGTACAGACTAATTAAATAAGTTTGATTTGTCAATACTAAGATTTTTTTACTTTTCTTGCAACACAGAGGGTCTTGCAACAAAATCCTCCTCCTCATCAAAGCAACTAAAAAACCAAGGTGACTATTGTGGGCTAGGAACATAGGACTTCAAGGGACCTCCTGGGCCATTGAGTCCAGTTTCCTCTGTCCATTGGCAATGATTTATTCAAGGAATCACCAATATGACCACTGCAAATCCTCAACCACCACTAAAAGGAACATTATTTAACTATCAAGTGCATCCTATAACATGGCACATGTAAAAATAGGGGAAATGATGGCACTGCTTCTGCCCCAACAGAACAGTGGTCGATGCAGCACTGCCGCAGAAAGCCAAGGCTTTGTATGCACAGTGGGTCACCATCATTGACCACAATCATTGGTCTAGCAGTTCCCATAAATCCATGCCATTTATGCAGCAACTGACAGCTATCCTTGCATCCCAGGACCCAGGCTGCAACTGTACTGTATACAGCAGCACAGGTGGCCTGCCTGAGCCTCTGCCCTGGCCTGGCACCCCTAGTGACATGTTGCTGGGAGAGGGCCCCTTGGACATTCAGTGGTCCTGTCCCCCCAAGCTCCCTGGTTGCAATTTCTACCAGCAGCTCAGGGAGCCCTGGCCAGCACCCTTGCCAGCACCACAACCCCAGGGCCAGCCACAAGGTGCGCCAGCCATGACACCGCCAGCCTTCAGCAGTGCCAGCTCCTCCCCTGGCTGGGCGCCTGCATGCTGCACCCCCACGGTCTGAGGACACTGGCTGGAGCCACATGCCATCGCCAACAGGCAGGATCATGTGGAGCTGCCAGCCATGTCAGCACTGGCTATGCACTGTGCTGTGGGGAGGGCCCTCTCCACCATGCCCCTGCCCCTGCCCCCAGCTCCTGGCTCTGCCCCCATTCCCTTCCTGCACTCCCTTAGCCCTGGGTTCCCTAGCACAGCTTGCAGAGAAGCGGGACACAGTGCAGAACTTTACTGAGTAGTCTGTGCCCCTGCAGAAGTGAGCATGGGCCTCTCACACACTGAATGTGTTGATGCCAGTAGCGATGTCCTCCTCAGCAGCAGGGGTAGGGTTGTGTAACACAGACACAGGTAGCCCTCCAGGTGGCAGTGGAAGTTGTGGGGCAGCCTAAGCTTGCCTCCCCCTGCTGTCATAGCTCATGGTCAAATATGAGGTGTCCAGGTGTGCCTGGGGCACCATGTGGATCATTATCAGCAGGGTGTAGTGGGTTGGGCACCCCTCGGTCCATGCAAACAGTGCTACAACATGCTGCAGGGGCATGCTTGGTGACAGCGGCCCTGGTGTTGGTGTGCAGAAGCCCCTCACCAGTGTCCCTGCCAGTGGCAACTGCATGATGGTGGCGGCAGCCCTGGGACAGTATGCAGTGAGCAGGCAGGCAGTTGCTGGGTGTAGGGGATCCGGGTCGGGTGAGATGGCTGTGGGCCAGGTGGTGGTCAGCATAGTGGGCCAACAGGGCCAGTGCAGCAGCCAGCAGGAGCCCAGGGCACTGGTCGTCACTGGCAGGGGCTGGAGCAGCCATAGCAGGGAGGCAGAGCGAGCAAGGAGAGAGCTGCCAAGTGCTGTCCTTGCACCGGGCACGCTGCTCCTGGGCAGCCAAGTGGCTGGCCAGGGAGCAGAGAGTGGGGCCGGCTTTTAAAGATGGCTGGCAGGCACTGACAGCTGCACTGAGAATCTGGATTTCCCCCTGGTGGCAGCAGGGCTCCACTGCAGGGCTGCAGAAAGTTTGGGCCTAAAAGCAGCAAATCTGCTCCCTGATCTGTGTGCATGTACACCCAAGAAACTGATCACAGATCAAATGCATGCATAGACGTGCCCAGTGCATAAGGAAAGTGTGAAACTTATTGCCACCTGATATTGTGGAAGATGACAGTTTAGCCAGATTCAAAAAGAGATTGGACATACTTTAGGACAGGGGCATCAGTAACTATTAAACATGTGAGTTTGGGGCACAGCCTTTGAATTGGAACTTCCAACCTAGACCTTAAATGCTGGAGGCTTCAAGTGAGAGAGGAACAGTGGGGAAAAAAAACCCTGGTCATACCATGTTCACTTTTCCTTTCAGCCTCCATTTTCTGCCACTGAGACACACAGGCTACTGGGCAAAACAGACCTATAGTCTGATCCAGTAAATGGCAATTCTTATGTTCTTGTGTATAGGCGAGGCCTTCTGTAAACAGCTGATACAAGTTAAATCACAGGACCTGGTTGCCATGGGGGGCTTTAATTATTGGGACATATAATGTTTCCCTCCTGGTTCCCTCCTGGTTCCCCTGGAGGGAAACACAGAAGTGCATAAGCAATCCAGAAAATTCTTGGAAAATATTGGAGAAAGCTTTTTGATACACATGGTGGAGAGTCCAAGTGGGGGGAAAGCTCTTCTTGACTTACTGCTCACAAACCAGGAGTAATAGGTTGAGAATGTGAAGGTGGAAGGTAACTTGGATGAGAGTGACCATGAAATGACAGAGTTCAAGATTCTGAGGGAAGGAAGGCGAGCAGCAGAATAAGGATATTGGATTTCAAAAAAGCATACTGAGAGAACTGGTGGGCAGGCTGCCCCGAGAGGCAGTCTGAGTGGAAAAGGAGTCCAGGAGAGCTGACTGTATTTTAAGGAGGCCCTTTGAAAGGCAGAGGAGCAAGCTATTCTGATAGGAAAGAAGAATGGGAAGTACAACAGGAGACCAGTCTGTCTGCAGAGCAGTCTCTCCAATGAGGTGAAACTCAAAATGGAATCCTACAAGAAGTGGAAACTCGGTTATTTATGAAGGAAGAGTATAAGGGTATTACTTGGGCATGCTAGGAGAAAATGAGAAAGGCCAAGGCATGATTTTAGATGCAACTGGCAAGTGACATAAAAGGGGATTTTACAAGTATTTCA
>NW_017729018.1:1427814-1429936 GCF_001723915.1 Gavialis gangeticus | reverse complement strand
TCAAGATTCTGAGGGAAGGAAGGCGAGCAGCAGAATAAGGATATTGGATTTCAAAAAAGCATACTGAGAGAACTGGTGGGCAGGCTGCCCCGAGAGGCAGTCTGAGTGGAAAAGGAGTCCAGGAGAGCTGACTGTATTTTAAGGAGGCCCTTTGAAAGGCAGAGGAGCAAGCTATTCTGATAGGAAAGAAGAATGGGAAGTACAACAGGAGACCAGTCTGTCTGCAGAGCAGTCTCTCCAATGAGGTGAAACTCAAAATGGAATCCTACAAGAAGTGGAAACTCGGTTATTTATGAAGGAAGAGTATAAGGGTATTACTTGGGCATGCTAGGAGAAAATGAGAAAGGCCAAGGCATGATTTTAGATGCAACTGGCAAGTGACATAAAAGGGGATTTTACAAGTATTTCAGAAGAGGAAGGCCAAAGAAAGTTTAGGAATTAACTGAAGCAACTTCAGACCATTAACTTTTACTGAGAGCTCATAGAGGTCTGGTGAGGTCCTGGATGTTTGGAAAGGGCAAATATAGTGCCTGTCATTAAGGGAAAGGAGGATCTGGGGAATTACAGACCTGTCATTCTGACCTTGATACCTGGAAAAAATCCAGGAGCAGGTCAAAGAATCTATTTCAAAGAACCTGGAGGAGAACAAGGCTATAAGGAACAGCCAACACATATTCACCAAGAGCAAATCATGCCTAAACAACTTGATTTCCTTTTAAGATAAGGTGACCTTCTCTGTGGATGGAGGAAGAGCAGGATATGTGATATACCTTGATTTTGGCAAGACCTTTGCAACCATCTCCCAAAGTGTTCTCATTAATAAGCTATGGAAATACAGATGAGATTAAAGTACTGTAAGATGGCTACATAACTGGTTGGATCATCATACTCAATGAGAAGCCATCAATGGCTTGATGACTAGTTGGGAGAAAATATGAAATGGGGTTCGCCAGAGGTCTGTCCTGGGTTGGGTACTGTTCAACATCTTCATTAATGAGTTGGATGATGAGGTTGAATGCCTGCTTAGCAAATATGATGAGGATACCATGTTGGGTGAATTTGCAGATGCTCTGGGGAGAATGGCTAGGATTCAGGATGACCTGGATAACCTGGAAAAATCACCTGAAATCAATCAGATAACATTAAATATGCTTCCAGTACTATAGAGAAAGACCTGGGGGTTACAGTGGACCATAAGTTGAATATGAGGCAGCAGTATGCTTTTGTTTATAAAAAAACAAACAAACCCAACTCCACCTTCCTCCCTCCCCCCAAATCTCAACACTATATGGGATTTCATTAACAGGAGTATCACTTGAAAATCATGGGAAATTATGCTTCCACTCTCTTGAACACTGATGAGGTCTCACTTGTAGTGTACTGTGTCCAATTTTGGACCTCTCACTTCAAGAAAGATATGAACGGATTGGAAAGAGTCCAGCAGGAAGCAACAGAAATCACTAGCGGTCTGGAGAGCATGATTTATAAAGAAAGCCTGAAAAAACTAGGATTAATCTGGAGTGAGGGGAGGTGTTGATAATAGTTTTCAAATACCTGAAGGAAGACTATAAAGAGAATGGAGATAGCTTCTCTGTGGTTATAGGGGACAGGACTAGGAACAATGGTCTCAAACAGCAGCAGAGAAAATGTAGGTTAGAGATTTGATCAAAAGTTGGAACAAGTTATCTAGAAATGGTGGAATCTCCATCCCTGGAAATTTTCAAGAGCAGTTTAGACTTGACTGGGGTGGTTGAGTGAGGGATGACTCTGCCTTGATGATGGAGCTGGAGTAGATGACCTCATGAGGCGCTTTATATCCTTTTCCTCTGACAGCTGTGCACGTCTGTAGATATTATATCATTAGAATAATTGCCCACTAACTGAGCACAACCCAGTAAGCTGGAGTGTTTGCTAGTCTTCACTAGTTTTCTACTGTCCAAGCATCTTTCATTTCAGTATTTATGTGCCACAATGTATGGTTTGTAACTAAGGGTACCTATACACATACAGCAAGGCTGCTCCAACATGCTATAATTACAGAACATAAGAGCAGACTTGATTAATTGAGTCTGTTGGACTGTGGTAATTACTGTGCTCCAGCAGACTCCAGCATCACATGTAT
>NW_017729018.1:1423901-1426885 GCF_001723915.1 Gavialis gangeticus | reverse complement strand
AAATGGCGGCAGGAGCCCTTTAAATATAGCTCATTTGACAAGTTTTAGTTAAAGCTCCCCTGCCACCATTTTTCAGTGTGGGGGTGATGATACACACGACACACTGGGTGCTTTAATTAGCATGGCTCTCAGAGCTGCACTAATTAAAGTGTTTCTACCCTCCCCCCATTCCCAGAGCACATGTATAAATACCAAAAAGTCCTGGAGTCACTGCTAGTCATGCCAGGTTTGCATCACACACAATTGTACCACTCCATGCTCATAGTAAACACCCAACTCATTGTTCCACTGTTCACTGTTGTGATCACTGATCACTGCCTGCCTGCAGGATATGATCTACTTCATCCATGGTCTCTATAGCTGCCTGTACACATGCTTGGGGGTGGGAAGGATGTGTTTTAATTAGAGCTGTTTCTGGATGGCTGCTCTAATTAAAACAGCTCACTGCCATGTGTATCAAGCCCCCATGTATTTTAAAATGGCTGCAGGATGCTTTATCTATAGCTCATTTGACAAGGTTTAGATGGAGTGCCCCTGGCAACACTGGAGCATTCCTATTAGAACATGAATGAACACGTGTATAAGCAGCCTATAATGCTCCCATCCTTAGTAAGCCTGCTGTCTGTCTTATGTCTGGCCACTGATGGTCCTTAAATACAAAATAACTCTTTGATCTGTCTTGAGACTGGACAAAAGCTTCACTGAGCTGTATGGTGTCTACGTTTCCTTGTTATGAGGTGCAGAAAGGAATAGGATCATAGGGAAGTAGGGCTGGAAGGGACCTCACACGGCCTAGTCCAACCCCTAATCAAGGCAGGACCTTCCCCAAGTAAACCATGCCAGTCAAAGGTCTGTCCAACCTGCTCTTAAAATTTCCAGGGATCAAGATTCCACTGTTTCTCTAGGTAGCCTGTTCTAGTGTTTGACCACTCTCATAGCCACGAAGTTCCTTTTAATCTTCAACCTAAATTGCCTCTGCTTCAGCTTGAGGCCATTGCTCCTAGTCCTATCCCCTATGGCCACAGAGAAAAGCCCAGCCCCATCCTATTTATATCGCCCTTCAATAATTTAGGATCATAGCATCACAGGAAAGTAGGGCTGGAAGGGACTTTACAAGGTCATATAGTGTAGTCCCTGCTCAAGGAAGGATTGTCTCTGACTAAACCATCCCAGACAAGTGTCTATCCAACCTGTTCTTGAAAATGTCTAAATAGATTGGGAGATGAAACAGGGGGATTTTCAGGAGTGATGATATCCTATCCATTATATAACCTACATTGTTTATCCTTTTCATTTGTGTCTCCTCAGGAAAATACTGGCCACATACCAGATGTTTGAAGAAGCCAATGCATGAGGGAGAGGTCTGTTTAACGTCTCCTGTTTAGAGAAGGGTCAGAGTACAGATATGCAGAAGAAAAAAGGTATTTTCCTTGGTGTCCCAGTTAGGCCATTCTTATGCATTACCCTTGATTTTTAGATTGTTGTTGTTGCTTATGTACCACGTACTGGGAAGCTTACCTACCATGTGCTGGGTCTTTATTGTAATTGCACAGAAATAGCAACAATGTAACAGTTCTATTTTAAATTGTGTTGCATACTTAAAGTGGGAATTAAACTTTGGGGTTTTTTGCCCCAAATTTTCTGATAATAATTTTTAATAGAACTTGAATTCATTGAGGATTTTCAGTTAAAATTATTATATGGTTTCTGAGTTCCAGACACCTACACTTTTTCCTTAAAAAGTTAATATTTTCAATATTGTAATTTTCAGATCCCCTTACATTAAACACTTCAGACGGCAGAATGTTAGAATTTGTATTTTGTGAGTTTGGGGGGCTTTCCAGTTTTAAATGACTAACTGTTGATTGTGAATAATGCTAATGACTATTTTCATATGCAGCTTCTTATGTGATATAGTCAGTAAACGAAGAATAGCATTATGCCAGCGACATTCATTCACTGGCATAAGGTACGGATACCTCTTAGAAGATTTTAGGAGATTTGTCATGTAGTCCAGTAGTGCGCCTGTCTGAAAGTGGGGCTAGCATGGTACATGGAAAACCAAAACATGTCAGTGCAAACAAACTAGCTATTTATTCCTCCAAGAGCTTCAACCATGTCAACCAGCTGTAAGGAAAGAAGGCACCCCATCCTTATTTCCCCTTCCTTTTTGTGCCATAGTGCCTTTACATTCTTACATGAGGATCTTCATGATGCTGGTCAAGCCTGCAAGACCTCAACAGTTTCTTTGAGAAGAGCATTTAAAAAAAAGCAATGGTAACTGTTTTTAGGGTTCTTTTTGCCAAAAAATAGGGTAATGCACAGGACAGAGAGATAGAATGACAAGTCCCCATATTCGATTGGATCATAGAGGGTAAGGACAACTGCCTCTGAACAAGAAAGTCCTATTTTATAAGAGCTCAGGAGTTGGGGAACCTCAGAAATGTCTGGGGTCTGACTCATGATTTTTTGCAAGGCAGAATAGATCAGATAGATTTTAAATAGAAAGTATTGAATGAGTGGTGATTATTTGATGAGACGATGCATATGAGCCACCAATAAGATGGGTCTGTGACAAAGGCAAATGAGATCTGAGGATGTGTTAGGTATGGTATTTCTAGCAGAGATGGGGAAGTGCCATATTATTCCAATTATAAGTTGATCCTGGATATAAACAGGATTTTCTTGTTCAGTTGTAGGAAAAAATAGCTCTTTCCATGCATATAAGTCAATAGCTTGATGAAGTCCCTGAATTGCTATTGCCTTTACAAAATCCTTTGGGAGAATTCAGTCACCAAGAAAAGGGCCCAAAGGGTGAAACACTCTAGAAATAATAAAATAAAAACTGCACAGAAAAAAAAAATGGTCTTGATTTTTTTTTGTATGCACAAAAATACCACAAATACAGAAGTCAAGATTGCAGGAGGCCTGATTATAGGTTGACTACATGTATAAGTGCAATTTTTTTGGGGGGGGGGGGGGGG
>NW_017729018.1:1417725-1423841 GCF_001723915.1 Gavialis gangeticus | reverse complement strand
GGAATTTGCCCAACCTGAAAGGGGGGGGGGCAGAGGGGGTTGGAGTAAAAAATGGACTTATAATCAGAAATGTACACTATTAGTGTGATTGAACAAGACTATGGTAAACTCTCATTTGGAATACTGCACACTACTCTGGTCATCTGTGTTAAGGGAAGATAATTTTTTAATGGTCAACCTGGATGAACAGAGAAATGGAGAATCTATATGAAAGGAGATAACGGGCTTGTCTACACTTAGCACTGAGAATACTCCTTCAGCAATCCCTTAGTTGAGGATGATTGTCTTCCATGATTGTTTTATCTGTGTGTCCAAAGATGACTGATGAGGCCTATCAGGGATTGACAGACTCTACTTCAGTTTAGACATGTGTTTCCATGTGGGGTGGGTGGTGCTGGATTCTTGATTTGGTCTGAAACACGCGCTCCAGCTTTTCCATCTCTTCTTGTTGTTAGGAGATTTCAAAGTACTGAGATCACTGCAGCAGACTCTTCCTCCTTCGTGGTGATTCTGGGCAATAGTCTCCCGTTGGCCTTGAGACGGTTTCATAAGTGCTTTCTCTGCCCTCCTCTTGAGCATACGTCTTGGCTGAGCTGGGAGAATAAAACTTGCTTTGGGAGTCTGGAGTCGGACATCCAGATAACACAGCCAGCCCAAAGTTTATGTTAGATGATCATTGCCTCAATACTCACCCTGTTTACTTGTAGGAGGACACTAATATTGGTGTGTCTGTCTTCCCACTGGATTCTGCAGGCAACACTGATGGTACTTTTCAAATAACTTTAGATGTCTCCTGTATGTTGTCCATGTCAGCTCCATACAGCAAGGTAGAGATAATGACTGATAAACCATGAGCTTGATTTCAGATCTGATATCTTGATCTTTGAAAACTCATTTCTTTAGGTGTACAACGGGTGCACTTGCACATTTGAGGTAATGTTGGATTTCTTCATTGATGTCAGTCTTCTGCGAGAGACGGCTTCTGAGGTATACAAAATACACAGTGTCTCCAGAGTCTCACCATGGATCTGGATTACTGCAGCTGGGGACTATTCATTAGGAGCTTGGTGGTCGAGGGTCTTAGTCTTCTAAATGTTAAGTGGCAGTCCTATTTTCTTGAATGCCTCAGTAAAGACATTGATAATTGCCTGAAGATCTGCTTCTGAGTGAGCACACACTACAGCATCATCAGCATATTGGAGCTCAACAGATGAGGTCAGGGTGATCTTGGTTTTGGCTTGGAGTCAGCTGAGATTATATAGCTTACCATCCATTTGGTAGTTTAGCTCTACTCAGACTGGAACCTTGTTGGTGGTCAGATGTAGCATCACAGCAAGGAATATTGAGAAGAATGTTGGAGTGATGATACAGACTTGCTTAACTCCTCAAACTTGCTTGACGTCAAAGGGATCTGTGATAGATCCATTACTGAGAACCACCACTCACATACCATCATGGAGCAGGCAGAGAATGGTGACAAATTTCAGTGGGCATCCATACTTCAGAAAGATCCTGTAAACCCATCATGAGATTCTGGAAGGAGCTCTGCAGCAAGTATAAGGAGACAGTTCAGGAGGGTTCTCAAAGTGATCTTTCTTGTGGTGGACAGCAACACAATCCCTTTGTAGTTTCCAGAGTTAATTTGTCTCCTTTCTTGAAGATTGTCACAATCATGGTATCCGTGAGATCATCTGGGATTTCATCATCATTCCAGATCATTAAGATGAGGGCATGGAGATGTGATGTGAGCTCCTCTACCCCTGCTTGAAGATTTCCGTGGGGATTCTATTTGCTCCAGCTGCCCTGTCATTCTTCACCTGCTTGATTGATTCATCTACATCATTGATTCATCCCAAAGCAGGTTTCACCTCATCAGGAGTTGGAGGGATTCTGAGATAATTTCTGACTGGATGTTTTAGAGAAGGAGTTGAGAACACTCTTATCAGCAACAGAGTCTCCACTAAGAAGGTCTTCAAAATGCACCTTCCAATGGGCATTGATGGCTCTCCTTTCCTTGATCAGGTTTTCTCCATCCTTAGGTCTCAAGGGGGCCTTGTTTCCTACGTGCTCAGACTGTAGATGACTTTGGTGGCACTGAAGAAATCACACATGTTGTGGCTATCAGTGAGATGTTGAATCTCCTTCGCCTTGTCTTCCCACCATTTGTTCTTCATATCATGGATCCTCCTTTGGATCTCTGCCTTGGCTTGTTGGAGATGCAATTTCTTCTGCTTGGAGTTGGTGTCATTTTGCCAAACTTAAAAGGCCTTGCACTTGCAATCAATAACATTTGGATCTCCTGGTTATTCTCATCAAACCAGTCTTGACGTTTCCTGGTAGAGAATCCAAGTGCCTCTTCACAGGTGCAGATGATAGTGGCCTTGAGGGAACCTCACGTGCTGCTGACATTCACCCATTCTTGTTGATTGGAATTCACCGGTTTTTGTTGAGGCATTGGTGGAAGAGGTTTTGCTTGCTTGGGTCCTTGAGTCCTTCAATGTTGATCTTCTGTTGGCATTGCTTCTGCTGCAGTTGTCATTTGGGAGCCAGTTTGAGTGACATAACTGAGAAGATGAGTCAGTGATCAGTCCAGCAATCATCAGCTCCTTGCATAGCTCAGGTGGTCTCTCTTTTGTACGACATTTTAGGATTGCAACATTCATAAATTAATATCTAAATTTGATAACCATTCAACTGCTTCAGGGGTAGCTGCATGGATTGATTTTAGATCACCATTAAATGATCTAACTGGGCAATCATTTACAATGTGTTGCACCATCTGAAAAAATGCACTATAATCACAACCCAGACTCTCTCTGATTTTCCATTTATGGAGTAGGCGCCCACATTTTCCATGAAGTCCGGATGCGATTATGGACATCTTTGTGATCCCAGGCATGGATAATGACATAATCAACCAGGTGCCAATGCTTAGATTTTGGGTGTTGCCATGATGTCATGTGGTTGCTTTTCTGGTGAAACAGGTTGTTGATGATGGTGAGTCCATGTTCTGCACATTTGGTCAAAAGGAGAATGCCATTGGAGTTGACCGTTGCTACTCCTTGCTTGTTGATGGTTCTGTTCCAGAGGTTAGAGTCCTTTCCAACTGGCACTGAACTCACTGATAAGAATACATCTGTCTTCCTTTGGAATGTCAGAAAGGACTTAGTCAAGTTGGCATAGAATTCCTCCTTAGTTTCGCTGGCGGCTTCAGGCATCAGGGCATACATGCTGATGACAGTAGCATATTGGCTCTCCACCCGTTTAAGATGAAGAGCCATGAGGCACTCTTAAATTCCAATAGGGAAATCATTGAGTTGGTTTATAAGTTCATTCTTAATGGCAAAACCAACTCCATGAAGTCAGTATTCTCCTTCCTGTTTACCCTTCTAGAAGATATAGCTGCCTCCATGTTTTTTGAGCTGCCCATCTCCTGCTTGCTGGGTCTCACTTAGTGCAACTACATAGATGTTGTGGTGCCTCAGTTCTTGGGCCATGATTGCAGCATGGTGCTCTAGGCATTCACTGTTAGGGTTGTCCATGAGGATACTGATCTACATCCTGAAAATGATGCATCTTCGCTGGTATTTTCAAGCGTAGTAAAGGTGATCCCACTGGAAGCAGTTATCCAGTCAGGAAGAACTATAGAATATTGTATTAGACATATCATGTTTAAGGCACCTTTTCTAGCCCCCTCCCCATGTATGATGAGCAGAGTGGATCTTCAAGAGGGCTGCTCAGTCACCGTTACAGCTGCTCAGTTGCACCCCTTTCTTGCTCAAGTGCTAAACGACTTTCTTGTAATTGCTGCCTTCATGCCAGTTCATGACCAGGAGCTTCCAGACCTTACAATCCTGCTTCTGTCACCATTAGCTGGTTTCCAAAGGGCTTGTGTAATGAATGTGCTGGAAAAGGTGTTGTCATGGAAGATGCCTGTGTGTGACTTCTTTTATTGTGGAGAAACTGTTGCATATCAGTGTCCACATGGCTCTTCACAGCACGGGACCTTGATCCAATGGTGAGGAAACCAAGACAACTGGGAGCTCATTCCACTGCAGCCTTCATCCACCTTCACGGCTGTTGAGATTTTTGACATTTTCTTCTGCCTGCTCTACCACTGCAGACATGTAGACCTATGGCTGGGGGCTGGGCAGGTTTATTATACCTGGAACTAGCTAATTGCCTGTCATGAATGACAGAGTGTTTCAGGGAGTGTTTACATGCCCTCTTCTCCACCCCACCGCTCACCCTTTGGGGCTGGCCATGTAACCAGTCCCACCACTGCCACCACCTCCTCCTCCAGCCTCCGGTGCAGTGGCTCCCTCCCCCCACCTGCTTCCACCTCCTCCCCCAGAGCATCAGGGATTCCCCCCATCTCCACTACCCTCCCCGCTCCTCTCCCTCCCTCCCTCTCTCCCCACCTCCCCCTCCCTGCCAGCTGTTGTTGGGGCCAGGCGGCAAGGGGGCACTGCCAAAGTAACCCCCTCTCCCCTCCACTCCCTGCTTCCCTCCATTCCTTCCTTCCCTGCCACTTGGCCCCAACAACACCCACCAGCATGACCCGCCCCCCCTTCACTCTCAGGCAGGGAGGTGGGGGGAAGCCCCGCTGCTCAGGTGGCCGGAGCCTGTCTACCACCACCACAAACATCCCCAGCAGTGGCGCAAAATTGGGCCCGTGCAGCCTGGGCCCATGCAGCCTGGGCCCGCACAGCCTATCGCCACCTACACTCTCGGTGGCCAAAAGCATTATGGACAGACAGGTACATAGACAGATGGACTAAGCCCTTTATTATAATAGAATACTGGTGAGAAGCTCGGCCTCCACCCACTTTCTCCCACTTCAGCATGCACACATTCTCAGATTTTCTATCTTGAGCATAGAAAATCTCACAGATCTTCTATCTTGGTCTGTGCTCAGGGTCATTTTAAGGCAGATCCATTGCCTTATTTCTGGGATTTGGCATGCATGGATCATGAGCGAGGGAGGGGAGGGGGATGTTCATCAGTGATTTAGCTTAGCTGAGAGGAGCTAAAATTTCAGCTTTGGAGGATACGAAGGGGTGGGAGGGAAAGAACTATTTAATAGTGGGAGGAAAAGAACTATTTAATAGTGTCACAAGCAAATTTAGGCTGGAAATTAAGAGAAAGATTCTAACCACCAGGGGAATGAAGTTCTGGAACAACTTCTCAGTAGGAACAAGAAAATAAACTGGTTTTAAAATGGTGCTTTAAATTTATTAAATAAATTACAGGAGGAAGTCATTGCCTATGATAGCAGGCGACTGGATCTGGTGACCCAAGTGATCCTATGTCCTATATTACTGATTTTTCTTGTTGTTCTAAGGCTGAGTTTCTCCTTCAGCAGAAGCTACACATAAATATACTACAAAGAAACTTAAGAACTGTCTTTCAAAACAGCTACTAGGGCTGTGCGCAATGACTATGTTTTATTTCGTTTCAGTTTTGGATTCAGTCGTTTTGAAGGACAGTGACTTGTTTTGGTGTTTCGGATCACTGTTCCATTTCAATTCAGCTGAATCTGTTTCGGCGTTTCGATGTTGTTTCAGTGCTGATTCAGAGATTCAGATTGGCTAGGGAGAGGCAGGCACAGCTGGGGAGCTGCAGGTTCTTCCATGGCTCCTCCGGCTGTGCCTACCTCTGCCCCAGCAGGGTGAGCTGTGGGAGAAGCCGCTATGGCTGTGCTGCCTGACCCCATCCCCTGCCCAGTCCCACTCTCCCAGCACTTAAAAAAAAAAAAATCACTGGATGCAGCAGTGGTGGGGCAGCAGGGATTGCCCCCCCCCCCACCTGGCACCCACATGGCACCTGTCACGTTGCGCAGGTGCAGTGCAGCTTGGCAGGGCTCCACACTGTCTGGGAGCTGGGGCAGCTCCAGCAGTCAGCTGGAGTCCAGCACTGCTCAGCCCCAGTGGCCCCAGCTCCCAGACAGTGCACAGCGCCCTTCTGAGCTGTGCTACACACACGCCATGGGGCAGCTGCTGTGCGGGTGCCAGGCAGGGGGGCAATCCCCACTGCCCCATGCTGCACAGGAGGGCTCTGCCACGAGCACCCAGAGGCCCCAGTTGCCACTACTGCAGCCAGTGAGTGTGAGACTT
>NW_017729018.1:1414740-1417361 GCF_001723915.1 Gavialis gangeticus | reverse complement strand
TTTTTTTTTTTTTTTTTTTTTTAAAGCTTCACCTTCATCAGCTGCAGCAGCAGCGATTGGGGTTTCTGGGCACTCATGGCAGAGCTTCCCCACCGTGCAGTGTGGGGCAGCTAGGATCGCACCCCACACCGCCATGCTTGGCACCAATATGGCAGCTGTTGTACTGCACACTGTCTGGGAGCTGGGGCCACTGGGACTGAGCAGTTCTGGGCTCCAGTCGAGTGCTGGAGCTGCCCCAGCTCCTAGACAGCATGCAGGACCCTACCAAGCGGTGCTGCACCTGCACGATGTGAGAGCTGCCGCACAGATGCCAAGCAGGGGGAGGGGTGATCCCTGCTGCCTGCCTGCCCCGTGCTGCGTGGGGGGGGGGCTCTGCAATGAGCCCTCAGAGGCCCTGATCACTGCTGCTGCATCTAGTGAGTGCGGGGCTTTTTTTTTTTTTTTTTTTTTTTAAAGTGCCAGGAGGCTGAGGCTGAGGCTGGGGCTGGGCAGGGGATGGGGCTGGGCAGGGCAGCCATGGGGGCTTTTCCTGCAGCTCCTCTGGCTGTGCCTTCCTCTCCCTAGGTGGGGGAGCCACTGCCCTGCCCAGTCCCATCCCCCATCCAGCCCCAGCCTCCTGGCACTCTAAAAGGAGGGCCGGACTTTTCCCAGGGGGGCGCCTCCAAAATATCTGAAACATTTCCGAAACATTTCAGATAGTTTCGTTTAGTTTCAGAGATGCTTCAGAGCCTTCCATTTCGTTTTAGATTCAGTGTTTTGGGTGGCAAAACAGGCCAAAACACCTCCGAAATGAAATGGCTGCCAAAATTTCACACAGCCCTGACCCCACAATTTTTATGGTGTCAGAAATATTGTGGGGTTCTCTTACTTGCTTGGGTTTTTCCAGCCTTCAGGGGAAAACTGGCTGCTTCCGAAGTGCGTGAAAGAAATTCAGGTTCTAAATTTAAACTTAGGTGCACATTAAAAAGGCTGCCTATACATGTGCTTGGAGGAGGTGGTGGGGTGGGAGGATGTATATTAATTTGAGTGGCTTCCAGACAGCTGCTCTAATTAAAGTGCTTCATTGTTATGTGTATTAAGCCCCTGTGTGTTTAAAAGTGGCCGTGGGATACCTTCTCTAAACCTCATTCAACAAGATTTAGATAAAGCGTCCCACGGCCATTTAAAAATGCATAGGGGCTCAATATACATGAGTCACGTGAAGTGATGCTGCATCAATGCTGGAGCGTTCTACTTAGAACATGTTCTAATTAGAATGCCAATGAGCACATGTATAGGCAGCATAATAGTAGACCACTTGCAAGTGGGTGCTGAGGGGACTCCCTTTAACTTCAAAGGTAGGAGAACTGCTGCTTCATCTTTCTTCATTGCATGTCATTTCATTCCCATTCCTATCCAGTTGCCCACACTCCACCATGCCCATCCCACTCTAGGCTTCCCCACTGTCTCCTCCCATCCCTTCTGGTGTTTCTCTTCTGTCTCTTCCAGTGTTGTTTCCCCATCACATATTCTCTCTTCTGTTCTCTTTTTCCCTGTACCCCTTAGCCTCCCTCCTATTTTCTTTATTCCCATATGCTCTTTAATCTCCTTGAACCCCACAATCCCACAAAATCCTTAACTTTCCCTCCTTGTATCCCCATACACTTTTTTGTTTTGCTTCAGATTCCATCTTGCTTCCTTTGTTTAACTTCTTCATGATCTCAACCTTAACTCCCTTTCACCATACTTCTTATATGGGAATGATAATACTCAGTATTTCTATGGTTATTGGGAGGATGAATTTATTGTATGCTGTTCTGAACATGTAAATACTGTTGAGGTGAGTGTCTAAAACAACTAGAATTACCCACTTATGAAATTTAGGCCTCAGGTAGACTTGGATTAAAAATGTGTTAGCCAACATGTTGTAACTGTTTGGAGGATATAGCACAGATAATAAAGTATGCATATTTCTGTTAAGATAGCATAGCTAATGTCTAGAGGCCAGCCTAGTTTTCTATTTGACCATTTCAGTAGTATTGTACTAACCTTTTCAAACATACATTTGAATGGTGTGTATTTTAAAACCATACATGTAAATCCTAATCTAGATAAGGCCTTGTGGAATCTCAGCATGGGTACCAAAGTACTTGTACCCCATTTGAGGGAAGTATTAGCAAGTATCAAGTACAGTTGGCCAATAAAAGTAATAGAGTCAATAATCAAGTCAGTGACTGGATAAAAGGAGTTTCTTCCAGGCTCAGGGGTCCCTGGGAAGTGAGTGGGGCTTTCTGCCAGTTCTGCAGACCTGGAAGGAGAGTTTTTGTGACTGAAAGAAGGAATAGAATGGAAGGACACAATCACTTAAAAAAATCTTGGGCCAGACCTTAATGAAAGCCCATATTCAGCACAGTCCCTTCTTCCAAGTTATTTCTACTACTTATTTCTATTGTTCTACAAATCAGCAGCTCTCAAAGGATGGCATAAACTTCAGATCAAAACACTTAGATGACAGGCTAAACTTTACGATTCAGCTGAAACATAAATCTCACTCCATGATGGGATTGCTACAGGATGAGCCAGAGGTTTCCTGCCTGAAGGTCAGACATAGCATATAGTATTCTGTAAAGAGTGAGTGAGTG
>NW_017729018.1:1410328-1414571 GCF_001723915.1 Gavialis gangeticus | reverse complement strand
ACAGAATTAAAAACAGAAAAGTGTAAATTATTTATATTACAATATGCACAATGCCTTGTGTGTTAGTTAAGGCTCCAAAACTGCAGAAGCCAGAAGGATAAAACATGCCTGTATTGGCATTCTACTGTAATGGGGAATAAAAATTACTTGGGGAGGCAGCCAGAAGAGGCAGATCTAGATAGAAATGGAGAGAGTTAGCAGTAGTGAAGGGGCCACTAAAATGTACCAGGCAATGGCTGAGGCCAATTGTCTTAATTAAGAACAGTGTCCAAACTTGTATTTTCATTTTTCTCTCAGCCAGGAATTTCTGTCAAGACATTGTGCATAAAAGGGCATCAGCAACCTGTAACAGGAGCTGCCGGTGGAACAGGCACAGACTGTAGCACTTTCCAGACAGATTGTACTTTATAACCAAAAGTGTCAGTCCTTGAGAAGAGGTGGCCTAGTGACACAGTGAATTAGCTCATCAGGGCCAAGGTGCATTAGCGAAGTTGGGCTGAAGAAAACCCAAGAACTGAAACACATGGAGACACTGCAGGTTAGGTAGGACTAGGCACATTGCTCACCACCTTTTGCTCTCCTGTTTGCACCTTTCTTTTCTTATAATCTCATCAGATTATAAATCCCTGACAATGTGAATACAGAAGTCCCTGTCAGTCTGTATAATACCAAAAACATGGAACATGACTGAACAAAATCACAAGAGGTAGTATAAACTGTAACCCAGGAGGAAAGACAGAAGCCTATATATAGTAGATTAGCTGAAAGTCAAGCAGTCTTGAACTAGGAGTACCTTACAGCATTGTACAGTGGGCTGCCCACAAGTCAGATTCATCTGACTTCACATGTATTAATCGTTCTGCTGTTTCCAGATTCTGCCCCTGGATTTTAGGTCTGCTTGGTCCTTAGTGGGTTCATAGGCAACACTTCAAAGAAGTTCACTTCTAACTGTAGTAACTCACTGCTAGGCAGAGGGAAGGGTGATTACACAACAAAATCCAAACCCCAGGGTACACATCTTCTATATTGACTTAAAATAAAAAATGCTAAAACATTAGTGGCATAGCAACATAGCAAAACAATTCACTTAAAGGAAATAGTGTTGTGTGGAGTTAATAATTCCTAGCTCTTTAGAATAAATGTTTTCAGTAGTACTCCACAACTAGACTGGATTAACTACTGTTCCAGGTATCTTCTGACAAAATGTAGTTCTTTCCCCTTTTTCAAAACATTAAAATGTGGATCTGCCCTGAAATATGACTCTCAAAATATGTGGTCCTTGTTTATTGTCCTTCTCTGACTCTAAAAACTTTGATCAGTTTACAAGTGAGAAGATTTTATTCCTCTCTGCCAGCCTGGCACCTGGAAGTTATGCTGGGCTCTCATATCACCAATAACAAAGGTTCTCACATCAGTTAAACTGTTTCAAACCCAGAGTTTTCAGATTCTCATTTCTGCTGCATAGTGCCACTCCGAATTTTCACCTGTAATTTGCATTTAGTTAAAAATTCTGTTTAAGACCACAGAACTAAAACAGAAAGCAATTCCCTTCTCACACTTCAATTGGTTTCACAGGCCAACGTGTATGTCATTATTATATATATAAAAAACACAGATAGATTTTATCTATGTATGTGGGCTCATTCAGCTGGGAAGAGCAGTTGTAGCTGCCCAGTTGATGAAAAAGAACCATTCTTAATCTAGAAATATCTTTGCTCAGAGTGTAAAATATTAGCTAGCTTTGTGAAGGTGAGGAAACGGCTAAGCAAACCCTTTGCAGTCATCCATCCTACTAACTATCAGAGCGGTTTTTGCTGGGGGCCACTTGGAAAGGAGTCTGAATTCGCTATACTGTACCTTTGCATTGTATATGCACTCTGCAAGTCAGAAAACAGTGCAGCAAGAAACTGGCAGAGTTAGTGAGAATTTATACAGCAATCTCCAGCTTGGCTGTTGCTATCCAAGCCAGAGAAGTTAATAACCCTCAAGGAAAGGAGAGTGACTTTTAAGAAGCCATGGTAACTCACCTGTGTTGCTTTTCCTCTTTCCACTGAGGTGTTTTTCCCCTAGAAAAGCCCTTTCATCCAGCTCCGGTGCCTCCCCATAAGCTCCCTTCACTCACTGACTGCTGAGTTACCCTAGCCAAGTGAAAGGTTTTGTTGGGGAAAGTGGGAGGTGTGCAGTAAGTTTGCATACAGAGCTTAAAGGCACAGGCTGAGAACCATGAGATGAAGTCTGAAAGTACAATGCTGCTTTAAGACAATGGCATAATAGGGTTCAATGTTTATTCATTTTTAATTCTTGAGCATAGATTTAATGGACTCAGTTTATAAGTACATTGTTATTTCTAGTTGCCCCATGCTGGAAACTCAGCCTAACATCTCAAAGTTCTTTGTTCCTTTTAGCTTGTCAGGAAGATCCTGCAGGATAGATTCTGCTGTGCTCCCTTGGCCTTTCCCTCCCTGGAGTTTTATAAGTGTCATCAAATGCAGAATTTTACCTTTAATGATGCATTTAGTTTATTAAGTGCTCAGAGCTGTGTTGACTTCATAAAGTAAAAGCTTGTTAGCAATAAGAGTCAATAGATGTGATTCTGTCCGCAAAAGTAGCAACTAAGTTAGGACCGTTTTACAGAATTGCTTTTCACAACAAAATGTTTATCTTTGTTACTTATCTCATCCACTACTCATCATAGTAGTGATGTAGTGCCCTGGCATCAGATGAGAGAGTCCACTCCAGTGCCAGGAGAGGCCACTACTGCTAAGAGGAAGCAATAGATGGTTGTGGTAGGTGACTCCCTCCTGCAGGGCATGGAAACATCCATCTGCTGGCTTGTCCTGTTGGCTCAGAAGGTCTATTGCTTGCTAGAAACCTGTATCCAAGATATCATGGGCCAAGACTCATCTAGTCCCATGCTCCTCATCTATTTGGGCACTAATGATACTGCCAGAGATGAGGTTGAGCAGATCAATGACTATATAGCTCTTAGTGCAAGGGTGAAGGAAACAGGGTGCCCAGGCAGTGTTCTCACTGAGCGCACACATCCTGGAAATTAATGCATGGCTGAAAAGATGGCATTGCTATGCAGACTTTGGCTTCTTTGACCATGGGGTGGTGTTCAAGAAGATGTACTGATGGGAAGAGGTGGGATGAAAAGAGAGAAGTGTGCCTTCACTCATAAACTGATCAAAGTTTAGAGCCAGAGAAGGACAATAAACAGGGACCACATATTTGAGGGTCACATTTTAGGGAAGATCCACATTTTAATGTTTTTTAAAAAAGGGAAAGAACTACATTTTGTCAGAATATACCTGGAACAGTAGTTATTCCAGTCTAGTTGTGGAGTACTACTGAAAACATTTATTCTAAAGAGCTAGGAATTATTAAGTCCATACAACACTATTTTCCCTTTAAGTGAATTGTTTTGCTATGCTGCTAATGTTTAACACTAGGGAGGATGTCATGATGGCCGTCTGCTACCATCCAGCAAACCAGGAGGAGATCTTCTTTAAACAATTGATGAAAACTTCCAAAGTTCCCCATAAGAACCAAATCCTGCACTTTGATTATTGGGACATCTCCTGGGAGGCAAACAGCAGTGCACAAGTAGTCCAGAAAATTGTTGGAGCGGACTGGGAATAATTTTTTGATACAGATGATGGAAAGGCCAACTGGTCTTTGGCCAAAGGCATGACTTACTGCTCACCAACATAGAAAAATTGGTTGAGAATCTGAAGGTGGAAAGGGATTCTGCAGGTATGTCAAGAACAAAGAGGAAGACCACAGAAACCATAGATCTCTTATGGAATGCAGAAGGTAGTCTTGCTACAGATGATATAGAGAAGGTTGAAGTTTTAATGCCTTTTTTACTTCAGTTTTAACAAATAAGGGTAGCTACTAGATGATGAGTGCAGTTGGCAGCAGAGATAGGGAAGATGACAAACAGCCTGGAGCAGTGGTACTCAGCCTTTTCCCTAGTAGGCCAGATGGGTAGTACCTGGTCTGATCATGGACTGGATGATGGCTCTGATCCAGCACCTAAGGCCACTGTGACAGCCACCATTTGGCCATATGGAGGGGGACAGGGGTAGCCTGGCCCGAGCCTGGGCCCACAGGTGTAGAAGGGGGCTTTACCCAGCCCTGCAAGAGACATGACCTGGTTGGAGGGGTGAAAAAGGGCATTGCTTGCCCCTGCTGGGGGTAGGGGACATGGCTCAGCAACAACCCAGCCCCATGGGGGAGG
>NW_017729018.1:1398104-1409836 GCF_001723915.1 Gavialis gangeticus | reverse complement strand
GTCCCAAACCAGGCTTGTGTGGGGAAGGGGACATAGCCTGGCTCTGACTGCATGGGGCTTGGGAATTTGACAGGGGTGTTAAGGTGGCCATAGTAACAACCTCCCCTGACACCATAATTTTCCATCTCTTGGGAAGCCCTGCAGGCCAGATGTGATGGCTCCGTGGACCAAATTTAGTCTGTGGCCTGGAGGTTGATCATCCCTGGTCTAGAGTAATGGCAGAACAGGTTAGAGATTACTTAGAGAAGGTAGATACTTGCAAGTTGGCAGGGCCAGATGAGATGTACCTAAGGATGCTGAAGGGATTGGCTGAGGTGATTCTAGAACCATTGGCTATCCTCTTTGAGAACTTGGAGGTCAGGTGAGGTCCTGGATGACTGGAAACATATATATAGTGCCCATATTTAAGAAAGGAAAGAAGAAGAATTTGGGGAACTATAGAACAGTCAGTCTCACCTCCAGGTCTGGAAAGATCATGGGGCAGGTCTTCAAGGAATCCATTGTGAAACACCTAGAGGAGAACAAGGGGATCAGATCAGGAAGTTAGCATGGATTCACTAAGGGCAAGTCATACCTGACCTACCTGATTTCCTTCTATGATAAAGTGGCAGGCCCTGTGGATGATGGGAGATCAGTTGACATTGTATACCTTGATTTTAACAAGGCTTTTGACACCATCTCCCACTACATTCTTTTTAGCAGGCTAAGAACATAGAGTAGACTAAAGAATTGTAAGGTAGATATATAACAAGTTGGATCACTGTACAGGCTGTCCTTGATTTACAGCCTTTTGAGTTACAATGTTTCACACTTACAACATTTATAAATTGACACCCTGTTTCAATCTTATAACATCAGTTTCAACTTTACAAACACTTGATCCGATGCGATCCCATGCCAGCGAACAAGTTTGCTGCATCACTGATCTCCCTGGATAACATCTGTCCAAACTTCCTTGGACACTTTCTTTAAGAAAGCAGACACGACTCCAGAAAAACCTGCAGCCGAGACTCTTGAGAAGACTCCAGCCAAGAACCCTTCAAAAAAAGTCCAACCAAGAGCCCCTCAAAAAGTGCAGCAATGTCACCTCAAATAAGTCCTTCCAAATCAATATGATTGCTAGTTACAATATAAATACATTAATGTAGCTATAGTACTCATCTCTAATTGATCAAGTACAAAATTCTGTGTTATTTTTGGTGAAAATAGGGTATCGGGCTTTAGTTCAGGAACGAATCCCCAATTTATAACATTGTTTCTTATGAGAAAATTGGTACCAAGTTATAATGTTTCGACTTAAGACATGGTTTTCAGGAATCAATTGGGTCGCAAGCCCAGGGACTGCCTGTACCAGCAAGTCACTCTCAATGGTCCAGTGTCTGATTGGAAGGAGGTGGAGCTCCCCAGAGGTCTGTTCTGGGTCTGGTATTCTTTAATATCTTCACTGATGAGTTGAATACACTTTTAGCAAATTTGTTGGTGACACCAAGTTGGGTGGGATTGTGGACACTTCAAAGAGCAGAGCTAGAATCCAGAATGGCCTGGATAAATTAACAAATATAGACTGGGGAATGACTGGCTAGGTTGCAGTACTGTAGAAAAGGGTCTGGGGCTAATGGTGGCCCATAGACTGAATATGAGCCAACGGTGTGCTCTTGTTGAGCAAAAAAAAAAGCCAACAGAAAACTGGGTTGTGTTAATAGGAGTGTCACTTGCAAATCAAGTGAAGTGATTCTTCCAGTCCGTTTGACACTGCTGAGGCTTCACCTGGAATACTATGTTCGGTTTTGGGTCACACACTTCAAGAAGGGCATAGATAGTTTGGAAAGAGTGAAGTGCAGGGCAACAAAAATAATTAGGGATGTGGTAGACAAGACTTATGAGGAAAGGTTGAAAGAGCAAGGGTTCTTTAGTCTGCAGAAGAGAAGATCGAGGTGGGGTTTAATAACAGTCTTCAAATACCTGCATGCCAACTATAGAGAGGATGGAGATGGACTGTGGCTGTAGGGGATAGGACTAGGAGCAATGACCTCAAGCTTCAGCTGGGGAAATTTAGGTCGGCAATTAGGAGGAACTTTTTGACTATGAAGGTGGTCAAGCATTGGAACAATCTAGACAAGTTATATAATCTCCATCCTTGGAAACTGTCAGAAGCAAGTTAGATAAACACTTTGTTGAGAATGATTTGTTCAAGGATGTTCCTGCTTTGATCAGGGGGTTGGACTAGGTGACCTTATAGAGGTCCCTTCCAGCTCTACTTTCCTATGAAACTCCTCTAGCAGGGCTTTTGCTTCCACTTCTTGGACTGAGGTTAAACCTTCCCCCAGGGTGAGGCGCATGTTGCCATCTGAGATGGCCTCTGAGGGAGCCAGACAAGCCTCAAATAAGCAGCTAGAAAGATTACACATTTCATGAGTCCTCCAGGACTTTAGCAAATTAACATGATTAATCTGGGAACCTTGCCATTTCTCCACTAGAGGTACCTCGTGGTTCACTTGCCCAGTCTACTGTAGCACCTTGAACTTTGATATCTTGATCAGCTACCCCTGAGGCATCTAGGTCATATTGTATCCTAATGTCTTTTCCCTGGCCCATGAGTCCTCTTTCCTGGTCTCTGCAGTTCAAGGAGGAAATGGAGAAACTGGAGGCAAGCAGTGAAGATGACAATGAGGTTGAAATGCAAGGTTTTCAAAAAAGGTTGAGCAGAACTAGTTTTGTTCAGTTTGGAGAAATGATGATTAAGGGGTGGGGAGGGGCATGACAGCAGTTTTCAAATGCTTAAAAGGCTGCCATTAAAGAGAGGAAGTTCACAGAATCATAGAAAAGTAGGGCTGGAAGGGACCTCTGGAAGTCATTTGGTCCAATCTGCTGCTCAAGGCAAAACCATCTGTCCAAACCATCTCATACAAGTCCTTGTCTAACCTATTCTTAAATAGGAACAATCAACCCTGGTATGCAGCTACAAGACATCCTGTACAAGACAACAAAAGCACCCTAACCTGCAACAGGTAAAACAGGAAGATGAGGACTGTCAGAGGGCCATGTCTACCCCCACTAGAGAGGAAGGCACCCGCCCCAATCTGTACCAGTCTGATCATAGAGTAAAATTTCTCTCTTATCACAAATGTGGTGATGAGGCTGACCCTGAATTGAGGGGCAAACTCTTCTAACCAGAAGCCTCTGTTTTTTAGTTCCAGCAGGAGCATTGGCACATCTCAGTCAAAATCCCTAATCTTGGCTGCAGCCAACAACCTATGCTTCTGAAGAAGGCAACTTCCTCCTCCCCCCTGCCAACAGCTGTAGCCACAGGAAGAGGAAGAAATTCCCTTCCCGGCCCCATGTGGGATCCAGAAAAGCCCAGGGGGAAAGAATAATAATAATAATAATAAAGCATCTTCTAGTCTGCTCTGAAACCTGGGGACAGCTAACATAATTCCATACATTGCACCCTCTAACTGGACAGCCAAACTCCTCTTTTTGTATCCACTAGATAAAATTATCACAGCTGCTTTAATTTTTTTTCATAACTAAGATAGTTATGGAGCTCTACTTCATTCTCCTGCTACTCAGCATGGTCCTCCCCAATTTCCACGTGCTCTAGGCTGTAATGCTCTTCTTGCTGTCTCCCAGTGATCTCTCTCAAGAGCACAGACTTCCGGGTATCTGACCATTGCTTTTCACAGAACACTTCAGACATAGCTATCTATGCTTTAATCACCCCAACCACTCCTTACCAACTTCACCTTGAACCCTCCGATGAAGGAGATTCCACAACTTCCTCAGGCAGTCTATTCCAGGCAGCCTCACTTCTTTAACAAGGAAGGAGTTTTTCCTGGTGTCCAGTCTAAATCTACTTTGCTGATATTTTAAGTGACTGGTATGCATCCTACTCTCTGCAGCAATGGCCAAAAGGTATTATCTCTACGCTTGATGTTATCATGCCCCCTCTTAATTGCCTGTTCCATGAGCTAAACATGAATATTTCTTTCAACTTCTCCTTGTATGGCTTACCTTTCAATCTCTTTATCATTTTTGTTGCCTGCCTGTGGACTCTGAGCTATGGGGCCAAAAGAGGGATACACACACAGGGCCTTTTTCTATCCCTGAGTCTAAGTCCAGGAATCATGGGCTTTGGCCAGCTCCATTTCTGGATGCTTAGTATTAGTACACATTTGCATGAAGAAGGTGTACAGGCCATGGCTATTTGGATTCCACTTGTAGCCTCCTGCCATTCTGATATGGATCCAAATTACCCTTTGCGAGCTGCTATTGAGCCAGTTGTCTGTCCACCTAGGGGTGCATCTACACATGCAATTAATGTGATGCAGTAAGCTCTGGAGTCATTTGATCTGGAAGAAACTGCTCTTGGGCTCAGCGTCTACATGTGTGCCAAGGACAACAGCAATTTGAGCTGAAGAAGAGCACCTTGGGCTGGCAGGGGGCATCAGGGGTCAGCACTGGGCTTTAGGTGGCGGCAGTGGACAGTGGAGGGGCTGGCTGGGGCATGAGGGTGGAGCAATGTGGCTAGCTGGCAGGTAGCCCCCATACTTTAGCACCCTTGTGTCCCAGCCAGGCCCTGTCACTGCCTACACGTGTGTTTCAGTGCAGTTACCTACTCTGCTGTAAGATAGTGCTGTTGAGGACAGTTCTATCTTACGGTGGATAGAGTTAGTTTACTGTGGCCTAATATTGGTGCACATGTAGATGGTGATTCTTTACTGCAGAGCTGATTAGTCTCCTGTGCAGTAAAGCACATGTGCAGATGCCCCCAGTAGTAGTTTTGGTTATCCTACATCTCTTCAGCTTCTTTATTTGTTTATGTGGGACTCGGTCAAAAACCAAAACTGACGTCCAGATACACCATGTGCTCTGCATTCTCTTCATCTACCTACCTAGTTATTTTGTCAAAGATGGAGATCAAGTAAGTTTGGCATGATTAGTTCTTAGTAAATCCATGCTGGCTTCTCACAATCAGCCCTTCCTCCTTTAGATGCTTGCAAATGGTCTTAGGTATTAAGGTGAGGCTAAACAGTCTATAGATTTCCTAGGTCCTCCGTTTTGCCTCCTTTTTAAAGAGTGGCATTATGTTGGCCACTTCCTAGTCCTATGGTACCTTGCCTGTTTCAGGGCTCCAAGATTAACTCTACTAGTCCTGTCAATATCTTGGGGTCAAGTTCATCAGGCACTGATGACTTGAATTCATTCCAACTCATCAGAAGCTCTCTGGCTGTCTCTTTCCTTATCTGAACCCTCAGATTGTTTCCTTCCTTATCCAAATAATCCTTACTAGCTATCTGGTTGCAGCTTAGTTTTTTGTGAAGACTGAGGCAAAGTAGTTGTTGAGCAGTTCTGACTTGCTTGCATCTTCTTATTAAGAGTTCACCCTGCCTATTTAATGATGGATCAACAGCTTTCTCAGTCTTTCGTTTTCCATGCAACATATTCATTAGGGCTGTGCAAAGCTTCGGTTCCCGATTCAACTGGGTGGAGATTCAGCCTGATTCGGTGGCCAAATCTGAATCAAATCAGGAGGCCCTGTAATCTCTCCGAATTGATTCAGAGAGATTGGGAAAGATTTGGAGATTCGGACATAGACACAGCTTTAAATGTTTTTTTCTACATACCTCTAGGTAGCAGGTGGCTGTGAATGCTGTGGTGCTGGGGCAGATGGAGCATTCCACAGGAGCATGGTGGGCTCCTCAGCATGCTTGGCAGCACTTCTGGTCTACTTCTGGGTCCACTGAGGAGCATGTTGGGGGGGCCTTCCCACAACCCCCAGCTCAGCAACTGGTGCCTCCTGGGTCTGGGAGGGTACCTGGGGTCCCCCCACGGCTGATTGCTTAGCTGGGGGAGCCCCTGTTGTAGGGGGGCCTCCCGCAGTCCTGTGGGATGCTCTATCTGCCCCAGCACTGCAGTGTTCATGAGCTGCGCCTGGTACCTTGAGGTATGTAGAAAACAAAAAAAAAAAAAAAACCCACACATTTAAAGCTGTGTTTATGGCTGAATCGCTGATTCTCTGAATCAGCATTGAGTCTTCAGATTTGGACAAATCAAGTCAGGGAGAGTGATCTGAATCAATTAATTGAATCACTGTCCCCGATTCAGCTGAATTGAATATGACCTATTTCACACACCCCTAATAGTCATAGAACCTAATCTTGCCATTTTTAACATCTCTTACCAGGTGAAGTTCATTTTTTAGCTTTGCCTGCCTGATTTTGTCCCTGCAAGTTCTTGTTATTTTCTGTTTGTTTCCTTGCTGCTTTGCCTCTTCATTGTTCCATTGCTTGTACACTTTTATTTTGCTGTTGAGGCTTCTTGGAAGTTTCTTGTGCAGACACTGGTCTCTAGCCTTTTTTCTTGTGCTTCCCTTGAAGAGAGTGCTTTATCCAGTACTTCTTCCTGACTTAGCAGTCTGTTACAGATCCCCACTATAGTGATCACTGGGTTAAAACCAGACATACATGAATGAGAACAAGTGAAAAACAAGCTTTATTTGGGGACCAGTAACCAAGCTTCTGCTTGGAAAGGATTGTCTTCAAATTAGAATTTTAACAGTACATCTTCCCTCTTAACCATATGTACAAAAATGGTTAATATAAAAAGATCAGTTAATACCTATCTACAGAGGAGGGGTTATTAGCATGTTACTCTGGAGCGAGTCTTTACCACTCGCTTTTCCATTTCCACTTTTCTGCAGCTTTTAAATAGGTCTTTGTGAGTGTGGTGGGCTTGCCGGTGGCAGCCCGGCATGCCAGTTTCAAGGAGGCTCAAGGTGATTGGTGGGGCATTTCCCCTTCCCCCATGTATCAGGTGATGGCAGGGGAGAGGCCTTCCCTGCCCCTACCCAGGGGTGAGGCAAAGAGCTGGACCAGAGAGGGGACTAACACCCCCACTCTCTGATTGGTCCATTTGCAATCACAGCCTGTGCCCACCACCAGTCCCAGGTGACAGGGCAGCCTTCTCTCATCCAGGGTGCAGATCTGGGGGCTCACATCCCTGCAAGGGCTGCCAGGCTGTGATGGACTCCTCCTGGGGGTGTGAGCCCCTGGATCTGTATGCCAGATGAGGGGAGGCTGTTGCTGCTGCCTGGGACAGGCAGCAGCTACAATTTTCTCCAGTGCTGGGTGCAGCAACCTTGGGAGGAGTCCAGTACAGCCCCGCAGACCTCCTGGGGGTGCAGGACCCTGGATCTGGGCCTGGATGACAGGAGGCTGCTGCTGCTGCAGCCTGTGGCCAGTGGCAGCATCTGTCTTCCCTGGTGCTGGGTGCAGGCTGCAGTATAACAGGTTGCCCACCCCAGCAGCATTTTTTTCTTTTCTTATTT
This sequence comes from Gavialis gangeticus, assembly GCF_001723915.1. Classification (NCBI taxonomy): domain Eukaryota; kingdom Metazoa; phylum Chordata; order Crocodylia; family Gavialidae; genus Gavialis; species Gavialis gangeticus. The sequence continues at coordinate 1,402,509 of NW_017729018.1, read as the reverse complement.
GTTATCTGTGACCTATGAGACGGGCCCTTAAAGTCCCTTAATGTTTCCCTTCTATTTTTTGTCTCGCATCCCACTTTTACTCTTCTGCCATGTCTTGATATAAATATTATTTAGATGTTCTTACAAGCAGGAGACTGCCTATTGTACTTCTATGTTCTAAATTCCCCCACTGGGGCCTGGCTTAGAAGTCCTGCACCCAGCTCCAAGATGCTGGCCCTATACAGCAGCACACACTAGTGCACTAGGCCCCTTGGCCTTTTATGACTGTGCCCAAGGCTCTAATGAGGCCTCCTCCTCCCCCCCTACATCCTCATCCACAAACCACCAGTTATCCACCAAAAAGAATCCATGGGCTATAACCACAAAAAAAAAAAATGAAAGAAGGCCACATGGTAGCTTACATTTTTCCATGGCTCTGTGTTTCTGCTTCCTGTTACACTGCTCCTTGTGGGGCTACTGCTGCTTCTCTGAGAGTCCTCAGGAGTTCCCTTCTCACAGCAGCCAGACAAGCAACCAAGATACTCTGTGGAGCTCTTAAGCACAACCTCCTCTCCCTTTGGCTGCTGCCTCTCACTGCTACCAAGGCCAGGGTTTTTATAGTTCTAGCCTTCCCCTTTCCAGTCACCTGACAAGCCAGCCAGGCTCAGCTTTTAACCCCTTCCCTGCCAGCATGCTGTGCCCAGAAAGTTCTAGTCTTAAAGGGACTGGCCTGCTTTCTGGTAACAGGGCTAGGGTTTCCTGTTACAGCTGGTCCCAGGCAGCAGCAGCAGCCTCCTGTCATCCGGTGCAGATCCAGGGTCCTGCACCCCCAGAAGGAGTCTGGCACAGCCTGGCAGCCTTTCTTGAGGTGCGAGCCCCAGGATCTGCATGCCAGATGACGGGAGGCTGCTGCTGCCGGCAAATTTTGCTTTCAAGACTTTGAGGTGCAGTTTCTGAGAAACCTCTGCACCTATCTCCTTGAAGCTTGGCAGACTGCATGCCCTCAGAAGGGGCTACCACCCCTGTAGTTTGCATCCAAATCAGGCAGCAAATGACAACATTTTAGGCATTTTCATGATTCCCCCACTATAGCCTATGGGCAAAATGTCAAAATGTGTTGAAACAGCAAAACAGTTTCGACAAAATGAAATGGGACAGTGCTTTGAAACAAGATGAAATGGCAAAACAAAACACTGTTCTTTCAAAACAGCAAAATGGACGTCAAAATGAAATGATGGTGTTTTGCACAGCCAGTGCACAGGGTGAGAGGGGCCACTTGTGCATGAGACAGTGCACAGGACCAAGAGAGGGCCAAAGGGCAGGACAGTCTTGAGCAGCTGAGAACCCCCTGCCGAGGGAGGAGATGTCTCGCCAAGAGAAACAAGCGCTGCCTCATCAGGCCCCAGAGTCATGAGTTGCCAGGGAAAGGGATTCCCACAGCAGGGGAGGGCCCTCCTACTCAGTGACAAACAGCTGGGAGTAGCCTCCTAAGCGAAAGAGGGGTCTTGGGTTAAGGCCGGGATAGCTGGGTTATTTGAGTGGGTCAAGGGGTGCAGCTAGGATATTGGGGCTCCCATTCCTCCCATCTGGGGCCATCTTTCTCCAGGCCATTGACATGCCTTGTCCATTCTCCCCTAGACTCTGCACCTCATATTTTGTGAACCCTGCACCATATGCTTTGTGAACTATGTGCCCTGTTAGAGTATAAGACTGCGTAACATTTAATGTGACCCCTCCCCCTGTTTTGACTACCTGCTCCCTCACCTATAGAGTGTTCATATAGATATATACTGTGGTATATAGAATGTACCTTTAAGGGGCCAGCGGTGCTACGGTCCAGTCTTTCCCCCTGATGCCCTGTGGGTGTGGTTTGGTTAGTGTTGTTCTCCCTGCAAGCTGTGAGAATAAAGCTGTTTAGCACCCTGCTTGTCTCTGCTGAATAGTGACTCAAGGACAGAACCCTAAAGGCCTGGAGGTCTGAGTGAGTACCCCACACCAGGAACCCAGTGGCTTGGAGTAAACATTATATGGTGTCAGAAGTGACCTGTCTCTTGGTGGAGTTACCAGCAGCCTGATTAAAGGGGTTATAGCTTTCACCTACAGCTAAAATAAATAAATAAATAAAGATAAATGGAGCATTTCAAACCTCCACCAGCATTATCCTTTACTGGAAATCTTGGGGAGAATTGGAGGAGATGCGAACAGAAGCTTTGATTATATCTTGCAGGCACAAAGGCTGAGCAAGAGGCAGAGGATTATAAAATTGCAGTCATGCTTCACTGCATTGGGGATAAAGGCCTAGAAATTTATAACAACGTGAAAGGTGTGTTTTCAGACCCTAATAACAAAACCCTTATATGGGGGCTGGTAGCATTCAAGAACAACTGTGAACCCAGAAAAAACCTTGTTGTTGAAAGGTATCAGTTCTGGCAACTTAGATACAATGAGGCTGCAGCAATAGATGATTTTGTTACAGAGATCAGAAATAGAGCACAGCATTGTGAATCTGGACCTGCTGAGGATGTTATGTTGGGGGACAAAATCAGGACCCCAATCAGCCCACATGAGAGGTAAGTCTACTCTCAAGTCCGGTTTTGCTACCTGGCTCCTGTGCCTTCTCCTTTTCCAGGGCCTGACTGGTGGGGAAAAGGAAATTCTGCCCCACCCCCCCAGTTAATTTTTTAACTTTTCAAAACCTTCAGGCCAAGCCACCACCAGCTAGCCCATCACACACACACGCACACACACACACGCACACACACACAAGTCTAGGTACTTCCCAGCTTTTGGGGAAATTTGTTACAAATGCTCTGGAGTGAACTACTTTGCAAAAAATGTGCATAGCAAAGGGAGAGGCTCCAAAGTCTGAAAAAGGTGTCAGTACCCTATACACGGGCACAATGTCAGCAAAACAGCACTCACAGACCTTTGATAACACAATTGCCTGGTATAGCAGTTATGATTGCTGACTTGCCAGTCTATTTTAAGTTAGACACTGGAGTGGAAGCAAACACTATTCCAGTAAATGTAGCAAAGGCCTGCAAGGCAAAGTATGCAAGACTTAAGCTCAAAATCTGGAGCTAATGAATCCCATTTAACTTTTTACTTAACAGACAATAGTGATCCACCAATACTTGGTAGAGTGGCATGCACCACCTTAGACCTTATCAGATGTGTCCATGGAATGGCCCTGAAAGTACCTACAACCAAGGTGAACCTTCTCAAATTATACCCAGATGTTTTCGAAGGTCTGGGCCAATTTCCTGGTACCCACCACATCTATGTTAACCTGGGGGTACCACCAGTTGTGCATGGATGTAGAAAAATTCCCTACGCAACCCTAGGGAAGTTGAAGACCACTTTTGAAATGCTGGAAGCTATGGGAGTCATTATGAAGGTGACTAAGCCTCCACCCTGGGTCAATAGCACCCTGCGCTACTTCATGGTCAGGGTGGCTAGGGTCTGGAACCAACTTCCAAGAGAAGTGGTGCAGGTTCCTACCCTGGGTGTTTTTAAGAGGCGGTTAGATGAACACCTTGCTGGGGTCGTTTGACCCCAGGACTCTTTCCTGCCATGGCAGGGGGGTCGGACTAGATGATCTTCTCAGGTCCCTTCCGACCTTAGAAACTATGAAACTATGAAACTATGAATAGGCTTGTGATCACACAAAAGAAAGAGGTTCACTACAACTTTGTCTAAACCCTTGAGACCTCACCAAGGCAGTATCTTGAGGCAGCACTTTTCTATTCCCCACTGTAGAGGATGTGCAGAAGAGCTTGTTAGGTAAAAAGCTGTTCACCATGCTGGATGAAAAGGATGGCTATTAGCAAGTCAAATTGGACAAGGAATCAGCAGAGTTGTGTACCTTTAATACCCCACAGGGATGGTACCATTTCAATCACCTTCCCTTTGGTATTAAGTTGGCTAATGAAGTATTCCAACAGAAGAATCATGAGTGCTTTGGTGACATTCTGGGAATCCATATAATTGCAGATGACATGCTTATTGCAGCAGCTACCAAAGAGGAGCATGGCCATATCCTGAAACAAGTCCTGGAGAGAGCACGTCTGAAAGGAGTAAAGTTTAATAAGGATAAAATACAGTTTTTGGTTGACAGCATTAGGTATATGGGCCATATTATCTCAAAAGATGGTGTCAAACCAGACAATGACAACGTGGAAGCCATCAACAGGATGCCCCCTTCAACAGACAGAAATGGTCTTCAGAGACTCTTCAGAACCATTCAGTACTTGGCACATTACATTCCACATGAGTCAAGCCTGACGGCCCCTCTGAGAGTGCTTCTCAGGAATGACGTTATCTGGCAATGGGGACCTGAGCATCAGGAAGCCTTGGATAAGTTCAAGCAAGCCATCACAATGGGGTACTGGAGATAGTTGGAAGGTTTTGTGTTTTGAGCTGTAGG
>NW_017729018.1:1386147-1395045 GCF_001723915.1 Gavialis gangeticus | reverse complement strand
GGATCCTATGACCCCAGCTGACTTCCTGCCCTTTGGGTGTGGATCTGGACTCAATGATCTTCCAAGGTCCCTTCCAACCCTAATGTATATGAAATCTATGAAATCTACAGATACACTAGCCAAGTCCTAGATTTCCAGTGAGCCTGGCACACCCAATCCCAGACTCCTCCCACAGTCCCTGAGGGGTTCCCTGTGCTTCCTCCCCAGACCCAGGCAGAGGGCAAGGAAATGTCAATTATGGTGGTAACTGAAGTTCCCTCACCCCCATCTGGCTCCTTTTTTTCAGAGAAATGCTGTCTTTCCCTTGCCAACTTAGGTTCAGGAGGCACTGCAGCTTTCCCCCTGGGCATAGGCAGCTGTGACTGGCTCTCCAGAGCTGGCAGATGCACAGCTAGATAGTTGGGCTAAGCCAGAACTTGCTTGCCAGCCAGCCTCTATATCCACCTCCCCAGGCTAGCTGGGGAACATGGGTTGCTGGCCAGCAGCCTGAGACAGGGAAAGCCACCTCCAAGTAGGGATGACTGGGCATCTGGCATGGGAAAAAAATCAATTACTCACTAGTGACCCAGCAAGTAATTGAAATTACTTCTGCAGGTGGCTGGAAGCCCAGCTGTGGTTGCCTCTTGGGGATGGGCAGGCAGGCAGGTGGATAGGCACCAAAGGTGGTGCTCTTTGGGCAGGAGACATGCAGCTTAGGGTGGGACAGGAATGAGCTCCTATCCCAGGGCACCTTCAGTGGCTGCCTTTATTGCCAGGCAGTTTCCTAGTGCAAGGAGGCTGAAATACAGGCACAGGACAATTCCTATGGCAGCCTGCAGGTTCTGTGGGATTGCAAACCTTAATGGAGAACTATCATAATAAGCAGCTCCCCTCCACCCTTCTGGAACATGCCTAGGCACAATGGCTTGCACAAATAGCAGAGCAAATTTAGCAGGGTCACTACTTGCAAGCTGAAAGAAGTGTACTCTCCACTGGCAGGACACTCTTGCCTGGGAGACAGCAGGCAGGGGACAGATATCCTGACAAAAGATCAGGGGAGAAAAGTTATGGTGCCGGGGGGGTAGCTTTTCCTTTTGGGGAGGGAATGGGGGCAGCAGGTACTGAGAGTAGGTAGCTAACAGAGCACTTACCATGGCACTGTCCAATTAAATACCCAGGCAGAGCAAGGTGAGCTAAATTTCCCCTCATAGGCACACCCAAACATGCAGGCATGTGCGCTTGCAGCAGCTCAAATAGGAGCAGCACAAATTTGAGCTGGGGATTTTTTCTTCAGCACATGTGCCCGGATAAACTCTTTGGTGTGGGGCAAGTTGTGCCACTTTGGGCAAAATAACCCTGCTCTGCTCCTGCCAGATCTGCAGCCAGGGGGAGATAGAGCCTGGGGTCAGCACAGGTGCTGGCCCTAACAGTATAAAAGCTTTCCTGGCAAGTGGCTGAGGGTACTTGCTCACAGGAGCTTCTGGGAAGGGCATAGCTGGGGCACCCCAGTGGCTGAACCTGTACTCCACCCTCATCCCATGAACCACTGGACTCGATCAGGAAGGAGGCTGTGGCCGGGAAGGTGCCAGGAGACTGCGGGGCCGCTTTCCTCTCACTTGTCTGTGCACGTTTCTGGGCAAAGCACCAGTGGGCGGTGCCCACTGGCTCCTTGGATGCCTTTGATGACCGGTGGGTGCAGCCTGGGGGAGCTCTGCTCAGCATCCCCTTCAGGCGCACTTATTTGCACATTTTGACCCTTTGACTCACACGACAGTCTTATCCTGTTTTTTTTCATTAGTTGTCCAAAGTCTTTTGTTGTAACATTCACCCATTAGCCCCAATACAATAGGCGCTGCTTGTTAGCTGGGTGGACCGTAGGGCCCACAGTATTTGAATGTTACAAATAAACAGGAGCTTCTGGGGAGGGCGTAGCTGGGGCACCCCAGTGGCTGAGCCTGTACTCCACCCTCATCCCATGAACCACTGGGGACCTCAGCTGGTGGTTTCTCTATGGAGTCATCGCCACAGGTGTGTATGTGGTGAGCTTTACTGATACCCCAGTCTCTTGCCCCTTCTGTGGGCAGAGAGAGACCCTGGTGCATGTGATGCTCAAGTATGCCAGGCTGTAGCCCCTCCACCTTCACCTCCAGAACCTCCTCCTGAGGTTCTGGTTGAACTTCATCCTATACCTTTTTATTTTTGGGCTCCCATCCACGGCCCCAAGTCTCAGGACCTCCTAGTCAACATCATCCTAGCCGTGGCCAAGTGGGCCCTGTACATGACCAGGAAGGAGGCTCTGGCTTGGAAGGTGCCTGGGAACTGCAGGGCCACATTCCTCTCACTCATCTGTGCACGTTTCTGGACAGAGCACCAGTGAGCAGTGTCCACCAGCTCCTTGGATGCCTTTGAGGACTGGTGGGCGTGGCCCAGGGGGCTTTGCTCTTTGTCCCCCTCAGGTGCACTTATTTTCATGTTTTGAACCTTTGACCCACACGACGCTCCTATCCTGTTTTTGATTTAGTTGTCCCAATAATTTAATTGTACCACTCATTCATTAGCCACACAAGGGACTTCTAGTTAGCCAGGTGGGCCTTAAGGCCTACTCTAACTGGGTGTACAAATAGACAGGAGCTTCTAGGGAGGGTGTATCTGGGGTGCCCCAGTGGCTGAGCCTGTAATCCACCCTCATCCCATAAGCCACTGGGGGCCTCAGCTGGTGGTTCTTCCATGGAGCCATTGCCATGGGCGTGTATGTGGTGAGCTTTACTGATACCCTGGTCTCCTGCCCCTTCTGCAGGCAGAGGGAGACCCTAGCACACATGACACTTGAGTGTGCCAAGCTGCAGCCTCTCCACCTCCAGAATCTCCCCCTGAGGTTCTGGTTGAACTTCACCCCCACCTTTTTATTTTTGGGCACCTCATCCACGGCCTCACCAAGTCTCAGGACCTTCTGGTCAATCTCCTCCTGGGGGTTGCCTGTTCCCTCCTCTCTTTCTCTGCCCAAGTGTCTGTCAACTGGTTGCTTGGTGATTTAACCCAGGTAAGAGGGTGATGGATTTAGTTCTCTATTGTTCTGAGCTCTGACCTCATGACCTGTGGTCAGGGGCTTGAGCCATGTCACATCCTTAGGTAACTGTGATGCTTTTTAAATTGGTTGGTCAGCATGAAATAACACCTGCCTTTGATTGGCTCTTGAAGATAAGGTAGGAAAGGTTATTTAAGAGTTCCTCCATCTTGGGGGAAGGAGGGGAGAGGCATCTTGAAACTCACTGACACACAATGCACTCCAGAGGAAGCTCAGTCAGCCTCTGGATGATACTTGTGAGTAACTTACCTGAAACTTATCTAGAAATATAGCTTGCTGTAATGTAGAAGCGTAACAAGAGGCTGCCAAGCCATACTGTTTGCTCTGGGTTATTCTTTGACACTTCTCTACCTGTACCCTTCTCCAAGCCTACCCTCTTTAACCAATAAAGCTCTCCATTGTAACAAGCTTAGTAGTACTTGCTGGGAGAGGGATTGGGCAAGACTTTTTTTCCCTTTGCTTGGCTGACTAAGGGGGCTACTTTCTATGCTTCAGGCTAATAGAAGCATGCCACGATGCCAAGGTCTATAGGGCTTGTGTATCCTGGGCAGCACTGGGCCCAGATAAATGCCTGAGTCCAGGGTGGTGGCAACAGTACCCCAGGCTTATAGGTGTGCTCCAGGAAGGGGGTCGACCAGAAGTTGGTGCCCCTGGGGAGGCATCTGAAGCCTGGTTTTTGGTGGGGCACAGTGAGGCAGGTGTCTCAGCACATGAGCACCCCCTACTGGCTCGCCACATCCTCTACCCACTGCAGCAGTCTGGCAGTGGGGGCTGCTGCCTGGCTATAATCTGCTGCCACCTGTGACAGCATGTGGCCCCAAGGCTGCGCACTTGCCAGACTTGGATGGGGACTGCATCTGCACCTCTGGGCCAGCTGCCAGTGGCTGTGACTGCACAGTTGGCCTTGTGTGCTGCCACCCTGCCATCTGGGCAGCTATAGCTTGGAAGATGTGTTGGGACCCAGAGGGTTCTGGGCCCAGCACGATAGTACTGATGTTTGGCAAGAAACCAATGTCTGAGTTTGCTGCATGCTTATTCTTAGCTGCAACAAGATGCAACCCAGCAGAAATTTGACACACAGGTCACCATGATCATGACCGATCCCTGACAAAGGAAAAGAAGAAGTCTGGGAGGACCCTGGTCAGATGACCAAACTTGAAACAGGAATTGAGCTGACTAAAATATGACATTTGGCTGGGAAGAAAAGGGAAAAAAAATCAATGGCAAAACTAACCCTACCTAAGAATAAACTCGCTTTTAGCTGTGGAAATATGAAAAATTGCAGTTACATATAATCATATATGACAAGCAGAAACAGTCTCATTAATATGCATTGTAGGGAAGAGCTTATGCTAATGTATTAATGAGAATGATAAGGTATATAAGAACAAGAATTGGAACCCCTCCTCGGAACACTTCTGAAGGAAGCATAAAGAGATCCTGTCACTGATCCAAGATCCTGTCTCAACATCAGACATGGGAACCAGGAGTCCTGGACAAGACTTCTTGGCCTGATCAACCAGCGCAGTTACATTCATAACATTATGGGGTGGTGAGCATCTGCTTTGACTAGCTTCAAATCTCAAATTTTAATTGTTAATGCTGCTTTAATTTTTAAACTGCTACTGCTACTTCAGTTTTTAATTACAATTGTATCTGTTAGGGTTCAGCAAACTTGATTTTAGTTTAGGACAACTGTGTCTTAGTCTCATTGCCTGGTATAAGACCCATTATAGCATCATGGGATGCAACAATTTGGTGGAGAATGTGGGCACTGGGTAATGGGTGTGGACTGAGGATGTAAGTTCCCCTGTGTTGTTTGGACCTATATGATGTAGGTCCAGCGTGGCCATTTTGGTCTGCGAAGGGATGCAGGGCAGATTATGTCATTTTGGGAGATCTAAGACACATGTTTTCAAGGTATGATTGTAAGAGGCAGTCATCAGATGATCGTGGTCAGAGGTCATCTGTTTAGCCTTTAGACAAGGTATCCCCAGGCACAACAGTAGGATGTAGGTTGTCAGGCAACTGTTGATGCAGGTTGTCTGTTTAGCCTTTTAAACATATCTGAGTTAGGTCATTTACTAATTCTCAGAGTCTGACTGTGGAAGGAGGTCATTTTGGACCTTGGAAAAGGGATACCTGAGACACTTACAAATTATAGTAGCTAGTCCTTCTTGGTGACTAGGGTCACAACCTGCTGCCAAGAATGACCACCCTAGACCAGTATCCTCCTACTGGCAGGGACCAGATGCTGGTAGAGAAGTGGACCCTGTTAGAACAATGGGTCCAAGAAAAAGGTACTTGTCCCTGGAGTCTGAGTGCCTTTCAGGGACATAATGCCTTAAAGTAGGCTTTGAACAAATTCAGTGTTTTGGTTACTGCCACCAAACCAGAAGTAAATAAGGAGCTGTGTGGGCTCTCTGGAATGTTGCAAAGCACTATGCAATAGGGGCGTGCAAAGCAGGCCCTATTCGATTAAGATTCAGATTCAGTCTGAATCAGGGACAGTGATTTGATTAGTTGATTTGGATCACTGTCCCTGATTTGATTTGGCCAAATCTGAATCTGAAGATTTGATGCTGATTCAAAGAATCAGCAATTCGGACATAGACACAGCTTTAAATGTTTTTTCTACATACCTCAAGGTACCAGCGTGGCTTGTGAACACTGCAGTGCTGGGGCACATGGAGCATCCCACAGGAGCATACCACATGCTCAGCAGTGAACTTGGAAGTGCCCCCCCCAGCTCAGCAATTGGCCATGGTGGGACCCCGGGTGCTTCCCCCCCTCAAGCCCCAGAAAGCACCAGTCACCGAGCTGGGGGGAATGTGGGGGGGCTCCCTGTGTGCTCCCTGGCAGACCCAGAAGTGGACCAGAAGTGCTTTTGGGTCTGCTGTCAAGTGCGCTGGGGGGCCCCCCCCATGCTTCAGTGGGATGCTCCGTGTGCTCCAGCACTGCAGCATTCATGGGCCACCTGCTACATAGAGGTATGTAGAAAAAACATTTAAAGCTGTGTCTATGTCCAAATCTCCCCAAATTGATTCAGAGGGTTCTGATTCCATTCAGAGAAATTAAAGGGTCTTCTGAGTCAATTCAGATTTGGAGATTTGGCCACCAAATCAGGCCAAATCTCAGCTGAATTGGATCAGGGACTGAAGCTTCACACAGCCCTGCTCAGCAAGTTTAATTCAGAATCAGAAGCAAGAGCTAAAGAATTTCTTGTAGAAAAGGGAGCAGCTTAAGAAAAAGGTTGATAAATATAGAGCTCAGTTCTGTGGTGTAACTGCAAAAGCACTATAGGCTGCTACAGCCTTACAAGATAGTGGCAGTAAATCTGCCAAGAAAAGGAAACCACTATATTGTGGGTAATTTGGTTAATTTGTGTAAAAAATATATGAATCCAAAAGATTTTGCAGCACTCCCACCTAATGTAAAGGGTAGATCAGTGACACTCACAGTGTTAAAATTTAAACTGTTCTTCCCCAGAAAAGTGCAATTTCATAAAAAAAAGACATCAGCCATGGGAAATTATGCAGGGAGCTAAAGATAGCTCTAAAGTTGGGAAGAAGGCTATAAAGCAGGGATGGGGAACTTCCGAGCCGCTGGTCAGATGTGGTCAGCCAGGGAACCCATTTCCCAGCTGCCCTTACCCACATAGCTTGTGCTGGTCTCCATAGAGCCCCCAGCCTCAGCCATGGTGGCAGCGCAGATTAGTGCAGGGGAATGCTCCAGAGCTGCTGGGATCTTGCGGTGGGGGCAGCTTGCTCCAGAGCCATGGCAGAGCCGTGATCTGTAGCCTGCACACTCCAGGCAGGGGCATGCATGCAAGGGATCGTGGCTCTGGCTTGGTTCCTTGCAGCATGACAGCCTGTCTGTAGCCAAGGCACAGCCACGCAAGCAGGAGTGGCTGGGAAATGGAGTCCTAGGGCCGGATGTTCCCCATCTCTGCTATAAAGAGTAACCAGGAAGGGAATAAAGGCAAACCCTTGGCTCCCCCATGGAAAGAGCAAACTTGTCTGACACCCCCATTTTAACCTTTGTTAACACCCATTAAGTATAACACTCATTAAGTAATGTTAATAGGTGTTAATGACAACAAGCATTCTTCCTGCTTGTTTCTCAGCCTCTGTTCATTCACGTACAGGCACCTAGGATAACTAGCCAATTGTCCTGATTTCTCAGGATGAAAGAAAAGGCCTCCCCTGTTGCCCCCTCCTGCTTGCTCTTCTTCCAGGTCACCCACTTCCCCACTTACCTCAGGGCTTTGGTCTCCATTCCCCAGCAAACCCAGTTTAAAGCTCTCCTCACTAGGTTTGTAAACCTGTGCGCAAAGATGCTCTTCCCTCTCTTTGTCAGGTAGATCCCTTCTCTTCCTAGCAATCCTTCTTCTTAGAATATCATCCTGTGGTCAAAGAAGCCAAAGCTCTGCTGGTAACACCACCTGCACAGCCATGCATTGATCTACAGGATGTGCCTGCTCTTGCCCAGTCCCTTTCTCTTGACTGGAAGGATTGAGAACACCACCTGAGGCCCTGTGCCCTTCACCCTTGCACCCAGAGCACTGTAGTCACTCTTGATCTCCTCAGGGTCACCCCAGGCAGTATCATTGATGCCCACGTGGATAAGCTGCATGGGGTAGTAGTCAGAGGGCCAGATGCACCTTGGGAATCCATCCATGACATTTCAGATGTGGGCTCTGGGCAGGCAGCAGACCTCCGGAGACAACAGGTCAGGCCATCAAATGGATGTCTCTGCCCTCCACACAAGGGAGTCTCCAACCCCCCACCCCCCGTCCCCTTCTTCTTGGTGGTAGCGGTCTTGAGCCTTCCCACCTTGGAGAGGTCTGGCCTGGCCTCCTCTACCAATGGAATGTGCTCCTTCCCCTCTGTTGCTAGTGCTCCATATCCGTTCTCCAGGCCAAGTGCTGCAGGTGGAAATGAAGATTTCTGCTTGCTGCAAGAAGTCACAAGCTTCCAGATTCCACCTTCCTCATAGTCCATATCTCCTTCCTTCTCTAGTACTGCCTTTGACAGTTCTTCCTCCACAGTCCCAGAGGTCTTCTCTGGTATCAAATCAATGAAATTCTCATGGCAGAGGATGCTTTGGAGCCTCATCACCTCCTTCTGTAGCTCTCTTGCCTGTTTCCTGAGAGACACCACCAAGAGAAACCTCTTACATCACAGGCAACCTGGCTGTCACCAGAAGGAACATGCAGGCCACTGTCTCTGCAGCACCAATCCCAGACCTGGGTGGAAGCTTTGATGGTGAGGGTGGGATTGCTACCCAGGCCCAACCCTCCTCCTGGGTCAGATGACTGTAAGCAAGCCAGGACACACCTGTGGGCCACTTCAACCCCAACCTGCCTACTCTTAAAGTGACAGGAGCAGCAAGTCTCCTGCCACAACTACTCTGAATCCTGACACAAGAAAAATCTAACTAAAATCCTTAGATGCAGGGGTAGCAGTGGACGTAGTCTTTCCGGACTTTAGGAAGGCCTTCGACTCTCTCTCACCCCATTCTCATTAAAAAACAGGGACTGTGGTGTTGACACCTACACAGTCAAATGGGTCACTAACTGGCTGGAGTGCCACACTCAGAGAGTGGTGGTGAATGGGTCATTTTTGACCTGGAGGGATGTGGGCATTGGGGTTCTGCAGGGCTCAGTCCTCGGGCCTGCACTGTTCAACATCTTCATCAGTGACTTGGACAAGGGGGTAAAAAGCACCCTGTTCAAATTTGCTGATGACACCAAGATGTCGGGGATGTGGGCATGCTAGAAGGGAGGAATAAGCTGCAAACAGACCTAGACAGGTTACAGGGGTGGGCGGATG
>NW_017729018.1:1369034-1385981 GCF_001723915.1 Gavialis gangeticus | reverse complement strand
CATTGGGGGAGTCCCTGTTCCCCTGAGCATTACCAGGAGTGACTAGAAATAATGGTCACAAGCTGGCAGAGGGTAAATTCAGATTAGACATCAGGAGGCGCTACTTCACAGTCAAGGCGGCTAGGATCTGGAACCAACTTCCAAGTGAAGTGGTGCTGGCTTCTACCTTGACAAGGCTAGACAAACACCTTGCTGGGGTCATTTGAGCCCAGTACTCTTTCCTACCATGGCAGGGGTCGGACTTGATGATCTGCTCAGGTCCTTTGCAACCCTACAAACTATGAAACTATGAAACTATAACACTAACCTGTCACAGGTAAAGCAAGGGAACCATGGCAATCAATGTTCTAAAATGTTGTCAATATATGTTCAAGGGGTCCTGGGTAGAAAGGCAAAAAGCCCACAGTCCATACCAATCTGAGCAAGGGGTAAAATTCATTCCTGACCCCAAATCTGGCAAGCAGTCTGACCCTGAGTGGAGGGGCAAGACCCTCTAGCCTGGAGCCTGCAGGTTTGCTGCCAGCAGGGGGATTGGCACACCCTAGTCAAAGTCCCCAGCCTTGGCCGTACCCAATACCCAGTGACTCTGGGAAGGCTTAAAAAGACCCTGACATATAGCAGAAAAAGGGGGAGGGGAGGTAGGGGGAACCAGCAAAGCCCAGGAGCCTGGGAAATACTCATGGTAGAAAATAGGCATATTTATGCCAGGAGTGAGCCTTGAGCTGCTTCACTCTGCCCCACCTGTTGTCAGGCTGCACTGGTCTGACTAGGGTGACCATCATAGAGAACAGTCCAGTTGTCCTCTGTCCTCTATTGATACAAAACCCGACACCTTTATGTCCCCTATTTTTCTCTTGAAGAAAAATCACGGGCACAAAGAGAAAAATAGAGGACATAAAGGTGTCCAGTTTTGTATCAATAGAGGACAGAGTAGCAGAAAACTGGAATGTCCTCTATGATGGCCACCCTAGGTCTGATCAAGTCTCTCAGCTCAATTTCCTGGGCAAGGCATCTCTTCCTGTCTCTGACCTCAGCCAATTTACTTAGCTAATCTTTATCTGGGCTCATCCTTCCCCTTAGTCAGCTCTTCCTGGGACCCACAATTTTCCTGCCACCTCATTTCACTTGTTGTTTGAGCACTTGCCCCCTGCCTGTCCCAGGCAGGGTCTCTGGGCACTTGCACATCTCCAAGCTCGAAGCTGATTAATTAAACACACAGTATCTTTTCCAGGTACCCACCATGGCCTCTCTTCTTCCCTAGAGCCACAACTATCTCTTGCAGCCAATATGCCCAATATAAAATAAATTTGTCTAAATCAAAATACTTAACCCCTTCTGGGTCTCTGTAGCACAGCAAACTCCCACCCCTATCAGCTGGCTTCCTCCAGGGTACCTGTGTACTTCTCTTCAGCAGCCTGTTCTTCACAGGAGTTCTTCCCTTTTCAGAGCTAAAGGCTAGACTGACTTAATTGGCCCAGAAGCAAGGCTTACATCCCTCAAGGTTTCATCCTATATACTAACACCAGGAGCATGAGGAACAAGCAGGAGGAGCTAGCCCTCCTACTCTCTAGTGTGCATTATGATCTAGTAGGGATTATGGAGACCTGGTGGGACTCCTTACATGACTGGAGTGTAGCTATAGAGGGTTACACCCTGAGTACAAAGGACCGTGTGGGGAAGAAAGGTGGAGGCAGTGCTCTCTATGTGAAAAAGCAGTACCCCCTCTTGGAGGCTAACATCAGTTCCAAAGATGGACTGCTTGAAACTCTGTGGGTCAAGTAACGGGGGGGGGGGCATGGCAAGAGAGATCTAACTGTAGGGGTATAATACAGACCACCAAACCAGGGGGAGGAACTCGATCTAGAGTCCACCCAAGAATTGACTGAGGCTGCATGTGCATAGAAGACATAAAGATACATGGGCCAACCAGAGGTGACTGTATGCTAGACTTGGTTCTGGCCAAAGGGGATGACCTTGTGACCAACTTAAATACAGAGGGAAGTCTGGGCAACAGTGACCATGAAACCATCATGTTCACTGTCTGATGCAAGGCAGACAAATTGGATAGCAGGATTGAAGTCTTGGACTTCAAAAATGCAAATTTCAACAAGCTTAGGTCACTAGTAGAGGAAGTGCTGCAGGACCAGGGACCGAAGGCAAAAGGTATATATGAAGAGCAGTTGTTCCTTAAAGACACGATCCTTAAAGCTCAAAGGAAGTCCATTCCCATGCAGAGAAAAGGTAACAGAAGGGCTGGGAAACCCTCTTGGCTAAACACTAGGGGTGTGTGAAGCTTCGGGTGTTGATTTGATTTGGAGGAGATTTGGTTCAATTTGGTGGCTGAATCTCCAAATCTGAATTGAATCAGATGGCCAATTAAAAGGTCCAAATTGACTTGAAGCTCTCTGAATAGATTTGGAAAAGATTCGGAGAGCTTTGGTGATTCAAGCAGTCCCTGCTGGCTGCCACAGGGAGCTGGACCCAGACTCTGTGCTTGTAAGTAGAGGACAGGGGAGGGGGACTAGAGGAGGCCATGGGGTCTGGGACCCCTGCCAGGCCCCATTCCCTGCCTGCTGCCCCAGCCCCCCTCAAGCACCCCCCACTCCCCGCCAACTCTCTCAGCCCTCCCCATAGCTGCCCTGTCCACCCAAGGTCCTGGCTCTTTAAAAAAAACAAAAACCAACCCAAAACCTCAGGCTTACCAGCTGCTGCAGCAGCCTCAGGGCTTCTGGGGGCTCAAGACAGAGCCCCACATGCAGCACGGGGCAGTGGGGATCACCCCCCACTGGACAGGAGCTGGTGAGTGCAGGTTTTTTTGTTGTTTTTTTTTAAAGGGCCAGGAGCTGGGATGGGCTGGGCAGTCATGGGGGCACTGGGAGAGTGGGCAGGTGTTGGGGGGCCCATGGCAGAGCCCCCACATGGTGTGGGGCAGTGGGGATTGCCCCCCCACTTGGCAGCAGCAAATGTGGGCTTTTTATTTTTTTCAAAGAGCCAGGAGCTGGGGCTGGGCAGGGAAGCCATTAAGAGTGGGTGGAGGAAGGGACCTGTGTGATTCAGAGATTCAGCTGATTTGGCAACAGCTGAATCTCTGAATCAGATTGAACCAAATCTATTTGGGACAGTGATTCAAATCACCAAATTGAATAACTGTCCCCTGAATCGGCTGAATCCAAATCCAAAGTGAATACCAGTCACTTTGCTCAGGCCTACTAATCAGGGAAATCATGGTCCTCTTTAAGAAAGAAGAAAACTTATAAATTATGGAAGCTTGGGACAGGCCCAAGAAGGACTATTCCATGATGGCCTGCATTTGCAGGGAACAGATAAGACAGTCTAAATCAGTGACCAAACTTAGATTAGTAGCAGAAATCAAGGACAACAAGATGTTCTTCTTTAGGTACATAGGGAACAGGAGAAAAACAAATGGGAGTGTGGGGTCATTACTCAACAACTCAGGAGAGCTGGTTACCAGCACAAAGGAGAAAGCTGAATTCCTGAATGACTACTTTCTCTCAGTCTTTCACCGAAGCTAGGGGAAAACCATGCCAGGTAGAGTAAAGGATGAGCATGGTAGGAATAATCACCTTCCTACTATTGCCGTAGAATTGGTGTATGACTAATTAATAAAATTAGACATATACAAGTCAGCAGGACTGGATGATCTTCACCTGAGACTGCTGAAGGAGCTGGCCAAAGTCATTGTGGAACCCCTAGCAAAACTCTTTCACAACTCGTGGCACTCTGGAGAAGTCCCCAAGGACTGGAAGAGGGCCAATGTTTTGCCCATCCACAAGAAGGGTAGGAGGGAGGACCCAGATAACTATAGGCCAATCAGCCTAACTTACATCCTAGGGAAAATCCTAGAAAAATTCATTCAGGAGTCTATCTGTGATAAGTTTGCAGAAGGTAAGATTCTGAATGACAGCCAGCATGGCTTTGTCACAGGCAGGTTTTGCCTTACCAACCTCATCTCCCTCTATGACCAGGTAACTCACCACCTGGACACAACAGAACAGGTTGACATTGTACACCTAGACTTCCAAAAGGCCTTTGATGTGTGAAGCTTTGGGTGAATCGCACAATGCCCTCACGAGAAGATTGGAGGAATGTGGGCTTAACTCCGAGACAGTCAGGTGGGTGAGAAACTGGCTGCAGGATAGGACCCAGAGAGTTGTAGTGAAGATCTGTGTCATAGAATCATAGAAGTCGGGTCAGAAGGGACCTTATAGATCTTCAAGTCCGACTCCCTGCCAGGGCAGGAGAAAAAACAGCTCAAATGATCCCAGCTAGGTAGGCATCAAGCCTCTTCTTAAAGACCCCCAGGTTCCAGATCCTAGCCATCCTAACTGTGAAGTAGTTCTTACAGATGTCTAATCTAAACCTACTCTCCAACAACTTGTGGCCGTTATTCCTTGTTATGCCTGGGGGCGCTAGGGGAAACAAGGTCTCTCCCAAACCCTTCTGGTCCCCCCTAGTGATTTTATAGACGGTCACCGGGTCCGCCCCTCAGCCTTCTCTTGTGAAGGCTGAACAGGTTCAGGTCCTGCAGTCTCTCATTGTAGGGTCTGCCCAGTAGTCCCCGGATCATGCGGGTGGCCCTCCTCTGGACCTTCTCAATGTTGTCCACATCTCTCCTGAAGTGGGGCGCACAGAACTGGACGCAGTACTCCAGCTGTGGCCTGACCAGTGTCATGTAGAGGGGGAGAATCACCTTCTTGGCCCTACTTGAGATGCACCTGTGGATGCATGACAAGTTGCGGTTAGCCCTTCCAACCGTGACCTCACATTGTCGGCCCATGTTCATCTTGGAGTCAATAATAGTGCCATCCTGGCGAGAAGTGGGCAGGGGCCAGTGCTTGGTCCAGTACTTTTCAACATCTTTATTAATGATTTGGATATGGAGGTGAAGAGCTCACTGGCCAAGTTTGCAGACAACACCAAGTTATGGGGAAGTGTGGTCATGCTTGAAGATAGGCTACAGTTACAGGCAGACCTAGACAGGCTAGCAAGTTGGGAGGACCAGAACCTGATGAAGTGCAATGTCGAGAAATCATTGAGAAGTCCTTCTTCAGGTATATAGGGAGCAAAAAGAAGGCGCAGGGTAGCAAAAGTCCCCTACAAGAGAAATTAGGGCAATTAGTGACAGATAGTGGGGACAAAACGGAGCTCTTCAATGAGTTTTTTGCCTCTGTATTCCTGAACTTGGAACAGGACAAAGCTCCCAATTGCATCGTAGATGGGCATAAAGGGGAAACCAGCCCACCAACTGTTAGCACCGACTTAGTGAAGAGACGTGTGGAGGGGCTGAATGTGTTTAAGTCAGCAGGCCCAGATGATCTTCATCCAAGGGTGCTGAAGGAATTGGACAGTGTCATAGCAGAGCCACTGGCACGGCTGTTTGAAGACTCTCGGTGTTCAGGTCAGGTCTAAGAGTACTTATAACTATACTCTATACTTAAAACTATAAGTACTTAGGGTAACTATAGACTGGTTAGTCTCATCTCTATCCTCAGGAAAATCCTTGAAAAAATTATTAAGGATCACATTTGTGAAAGTCCAGTGGGGAAAGCAATGCTAAAGGGCAACCAGCATGGATTCATAGCAGGTAGATCCTGCCTGACTAACATTTCTTTTTATGACTAGGTCACAAAATGCTTAGATGCAGGAATTGAGGTGGATGTCATCCACTTGGATTTTAAGAAGGACTTCGATGAGGTATCTCATTATAGTCTCATAGATAAACTGAGTGGCTGTGATGTAGATGATTACAGGAGGGCAGCAAATTGGCTTAGGGGTTGCACCCAGAGTGTGATGGTGGATGGGTTGGTATTGACCTGGAAAGATGCAGGCAATGGAGTCTCACAAGGCTTGGTCCTTGGACCAGTGCTGTTCAATGTCTTCATCAGCGACTTGGATGAGGGTGTAGAAAGCACTCTGTCCAGATTCGCTGATGATACCAAATTATGGGGTAAAGTTAACCCGTGATCGGATTAACCCAGTTAGCCCAGGATCGGATATAGTTGTTCCCTACCCCTATAGTTTGTTCCCCTCTGGGTAGGGAACAAATCCAGGCAGATCTGGACAGGTTGGAAAAGTGGGTGGAACAGAATAGGATGCAGTTTAATAAAGATATATGCAAGGTGCTGTACCTAGGGAGAAGCAATCACCAGCACACTTACAGGTTGGTAGAGAACTTTCTCAGCAGTACAGCAGTGGAAAGGGATGTTGGAGTCACTGTTGACTTCAAGATGAACATGAGTTGTCAATGTGATGAAGTGATCAGTAAAGCCAACTGCAGGTGCATGACAAACAGGTCTAAGGAGATGATACTTCCCCTTTATGCGGCACTGGTCAGGTTGCAGTTGGAGTACTGTGTCCAGTTTTGGAGGCCACATTTCAAGAGGGATGTGGACAACTTTGAGACAGTTTAGAGGAGGGCCACTCATATGGTTGGGGGCCTGTGGGCAAAGCCCTGCGAGCAGAGATTGAGGACCTTGGAATTTCTTCAGCCTCTGCAAGAGAAGGCTGGCTCAGGGTAGGCTGATCACACTGAGAGGGGATCTTGTGACTATATACAAATTTATCAAGGCAGGATGGGCAGCAAGTAATAGGGGTGGCTGTGTTTACCAGGGCACCCCCTAGAGTCACTAGGAACAAAGGCCACAAACTGATGGAGAGGAGATTTAGGTTAGACATCAGAAATAACTTCTTTACAGTAAGGGTTGCCAAAATCTGGAATGGACTTCCAAGGGAGGTGGTGCTCTCTCCTACCTTGGGGGTCTTTAACAGGAGGCTAAACAGGCACCTGCCCAAGGCAGGGCGTTAGACTTGATGATCTACTGAGGTCCCTTCTGAGCCTAAGTTCTATGAATTTATAAATGGAAAGTGCTCCACCTTGGGACAAGCAACCCCCAACACACCTACAGGCTTGGCAGTACCAGATTGACTAGCAACACGAATGAAAGGGACCTGGGGTAATAACAGACCACAGTATGAGTATGAGCCAGCAGTGTGATGCTGTAGCCAGTAGGGCAAATAATACTCTGGCATGCATCAATCAATGCACTTCCAACACAACCAAGGAGGTGATTCTTGTGTTCTACTCAGCACTGGTGAGACCACAGCTGGAGTACTACATCCAGTTCCAGGCACCACACTTTAACAAGGATGTGGGCAAACTTGAGAGAGTCCAAAGAAGAGCCACCTGTATGATCAGAGTCCTAAAAGGCAAGTCATACGAGGAAAGGCTGAGGGATCTGGGACTCTTTCACCTGATGAAAAAAAGGCTGAGAAGGGACCTGGTAGCAGCTTACTGCTACACTAAGGGAGTACATCGAGGGCTCGGTGAGCACCTGAGGGGAAAAAAGTGGTGCAATGGCCACAAACTCCTGGAAGACCGATTCAGGCTCAACATTAGGAAAAACTTCACAGTCAGGGTGTCCAGACTGTGGAATAAATTCCCTCCAGAGGCGGTGCAATCACCTACGCTGGGAATCTTCAATGAGACTAGACAGTCACCTTGCTGGGGTCACTTGACCCCCAGTTATCTTTCCTGCTTGGTGCAGGGGGCTGGACCAGATGAGCTTCTGAGGTACCGCCTGCCCTTACAATCTATGAATCCCTTCTGACCACCTCATATTTTGACAGTGCACAGGGGTTTCCCACTCCTGCTCCCCTCTGCTGCAGCCTCCTCAACTACACTGCAGCCACAACTTAGCTAACTTCCTGGAGCTCTGCTCCTTGTAGCTCAGTGCTCAGCACTTCTGGATAATTGCTAGCTCCTGTCATTGTCTTCTGTCAGCTGCTTGCTTTTCTGCAGCTGGCCCTAACTCAGCTGCCTGCAACAAATTGCAGCTCTATAGTGCTGCCCTCTCATTCTTAAAAGTAACAGGGGTTAGCAGCACCTGTTGCACCCTTGCAGTTGCTGAAGTTGTGGCCACAAGTGGCAGGGGAAAGGAAGATGATGTGCATGCCATTGACAACTCTGATGCAGTTGGGGAAACTTAGGCTGGCAAGCTATTCATGAACTCCTGCGGATCAGCAAGGTATACAGTCTGCAGAGCCACAACCCACTGGATCATCAGACTTAATGTCCCACACTGCCTCACCAGTTGTAGACTTCCCAACACATTGAAATGGTTCACCAGGCACCAGAGGATGTTGGGGATCACAAGCTTCCATATCCATTGAGAAGCGCATCACCATGATAAGAGCAACCTTATCCTGCTAATCTGCTACTGGAGGCAGGGGGCCAGTTCAGCACAGATCTCTATGAAGGTGTCCTCGGAGAAGCTAAGTTCATGTGCTGCTGCTTGTCATCCCAGGTGGCCATGACTATCCACTCCTACCAGCTTCTCATATTGCTCCATAGTCTGGAGATATTCCCACACTGGCACAGACACATTGTGACCTGCAGCCAACACAGCTTTGAGACAGCAGCTGCTGGTACAGAATGCAAGCTGTACATAGTCACAGACATTCCAGTGGTTGGTGGCACCAAGCGTATGAGTGTCTCCCATGTGTATGATTGTTCCTTACTTACTGCATGAATAGCTGTGGCCAAATTGGCGGTCATGGCCTGCTGGCATTTCCTTCTCCATGCAATCTCGCACACAAGCTCACAACACAGACTTAGCATGGATTTCAAGGCCAGGACCACATGCAGTTATAGACTGGATGTTAGTCCAAGGTAGCAGTGGTTGCAGCAGAAATGCCAGGTGGCACAGACCATGAGCTGCACCACTGAAGTTCTCCTCACAATAACTGCTAGCAGCTCCAACCCAGCCACACACCCAACAATGTTTTGCTCAGTACTGGGGAATCCCCAGGAACCAACTGACCACAGTGAAGCATACTTCCACTGGCCACTTGGTGGCAGAGAAATGACAGTGTATTCAGCCTTTCACTGGGTTCATCGACAGGTTCAATTAACGCAAAGAAATAAACTCCGGCAGTTTGCACTGGAGTTAACTGCTCCCGAGTGCAGCATCTACACATGCACCAGGGACAGCAGCAGTTTGAGCTGGGGTAAAGCAGCCCTGGTCTGGCAGCAGGCTCGGGGGGTCAACCCCAGGCTCCAGGTAGTGGCATTGGGCAGTGGAGGGGCTGGCTGGGGCACAATGGTGCTACAGTGTGGGGCTAGGCAGCAGGCAGTCCCCACACACCCCAGTCAGCTCGTGACCATCTACACGTATTTCAGTGAAGTACTCTGCTGTAAGACAGTACTGTCCCTGGACACTTATCTTACGGCAGAGTGAATTTATGTTGCCCTAATACTGGCACACATGTAGATGGCGACACTTTACTGTGGTACTAATTACTAATTAGTCAACTCCATAGTAAAGCGCACATGTAGATGCACCAAGAACTAATTGGAAGGGGGATGTATGTACATGACAATCCTGTGACATTTAGAATCCAGGACAAATCAAGGTATAACCGGTCTGAGGACAAATGATAAGTCTGTTTCTAGCCTAAAATATTTTTGTGATTCAAATTCTGCATAATTGTATATCATGCAAGTTCCATGAGCAGTTACTGTAATAATCCCTTCAACTAGAACTACTGCAGAGATTTGAAACTAGTCTTTGTGGACAGGTTGTATCATAATATTTACTCTATTCTTTATTTCCACAAAACCAGTCTTTCTGGTTTTAAGTCTTCTTTGTATGAATGGAAGTACCTGTCTCAGTCCCCCAGCAACAGTTTGAATAGAATTGCTGCTTTCTTGCTGTCATTTTTAAAACCAGGTAATACAAGAACCATTTTCAGTTTTTGACTTGTACTACATTTAATCTGTAAAGGTTAAATATGCCTGAATTGAAAAACAAGGGCCACAGACACAAGGGCGAAAAGAGTATATTTACTTATGCCATTCATTGCCATCTTTAGCTGCATACATGACTTCCTCTGAGTTCAGCAGATGCATTCTGTTTAGAAATTTGCCTTTCAGTAAAAGAAGCAAAACTCCCTGAAGATAGGACATACTGTAAAATGGGACTGAATTTCCTACTACAGCTCATCTTACGAGTGCAATTGTTACCAGTAATTCAGGAGCTAGAAAGGGAAAACAGATTGGTTTGTGTGGATCCATGCAGAAATTTAAAAATATTGTAGTATGGCAGTACACTGGATTATTTATGAACATAAACTTGGAAATGAAATATTACATACCACTCTGAATAATTTTAAGCAAAATTCTTTTAAAGGACTAAACTTACTGGAATTGACTTCTAAATAAGAGGAGTCAATTTGTAATGTCACAGTGCAAAGAACAAAAAGAAGCATCAAACGACTGGATTTAAAACTTATAATGACTGAGAAATAATTAAGCAAAATCCACTGCAAAAGTTAATTTTATTTAACAGTTTTAAAAATATATTTACATTTGTAACCTAAACAGGGCTAAATGAAAGTAAATTCCAATTTTCTTTTAACAACAACAAAAAAAATGCAACCAGCAAAGCCAAAACAAAATAAAAAATTAAAAAAATCAACAGAAATTCCCACTCTCCCAATGTGTCCTCAAAAAAGAACATAGGTTTATTTGGATCAGCACAAATAATCATCATTTTTCAAGTTTACATTTATCTTCATCATCCCTGCCTGACTGAAATAAACCTAGATATCATCCTTCTAGGGGTCTGGACAAATGCCCACTTGGAGTGGCTTCAAAAGCAGAGGGGAAGCTACTGCTTGGGACCTTGAAGCAGCTGTTACACTGTAATCGTTATGTCTCCATTTGCCCACAGTAATACAAATAAGCGCAGTTTCCCCACTTTTGACCCTGGATGAGGCAGGGTTACAGTTGGAGTGGTTTTGCTAGGCTTGTGTTGCCTGAGACTCATGTAGATGTAAGAGCTGCAGCATAACAGCAGTTGCATGCCCTCCCCTTTATAAATGGCTACAAATGTATATATGTCCAGACCCTAGGGCAGTGGAGCCAACCTTTTTGACAGATGTGCCACAAATTAGCCCCACCCCTCCCAAGCGCCACTCTGATTCCCTTCCTCTTCTCCTGCCAGATCTGCTGCTCTGTTTTCTGCTACCTGGCCTACCTGCTGCTGTCTGCTTGTCCCCTCCCTGATTTTCTGTGCGCCAAACATTCGTGGCACTCATGGCACAGGTTGGCCAGCCCTGCCCTAGGGTAGCAGTAAAATGTCACTCCAAAACCCCTTTGGATATTTCTAATTTAGAGCCCTGCCTCCAGCTCTCTATTATTAGTTTTGAAACACACATTTTTCATGTTAACAGCACAGAAGGAACCAAACCAACATTTGGTCATTGGAATGTCATGTATGGCAATGTATTTACATATATAAAAATATATTGTGATATGCTGTGAAGGTGAAAACAAAATAGTACAGTCAGAAGGGACTGGCTAATATCAGAAGCATGAAATGGTAATTTGAGCTCTGAGAATGCTCACATGACAAAAAATTCCTCAGACGGATTTACAGAGTTGATGCAAATAGTATGGTTATGACAGAGTAGTGGTTATTGGAAACATCCAACAGAAGAGCTGTTTTGTGCTTTCACCACTTGGAGAAGACACATTTTAATCTTTTTGCAATGGCTGTGTTTTATTGTTAAGGACAGGAGGATAAAAGTTACATTATGATTATGACCCATCCATTTTCTTTATTATATATTGCCAGTAAAAGTTTCTTATACCATTTGTTAATAGCATTCTTCTGTAGAAAACTATTTATATATAATTTAACTAGTCTTACACTCACTTTGCAAATTCCTGTCCAACAACTTCCAAATTTCTTGCTGATTACATACGTATAAGCGAAGAACGACCTAATTATACTATGAAATTGCCTAGATCTTTAGTGACTAAAATTGTGCAAATAAAATTTTGTACAAATATGATAACTCATTGGCTGTCAAAGTCAGTGAAATGTGTATGATTAAAATCAGATTAAAATATTTTTATCAGTATGCCTTAAGAATAACAAATGTTCCTTACTTATAACCTGTTACATTGTCCCCAGGATTCACCAGTCTTTCAGGTCTCATCTATGTTCCATATCCACAGTTTCACTTAACACTGCAGTGCTGCTGAGTGTGTAAAGAGCACCATTTTAACAGAATTTTAATGTTTTACTCTGTCCACATAGGCCAGCTCTTGTAGCAACTTTTTAAAACAAGTTCCAGCAAAACACAAAGAAAAGATTTCACAACAACAGAAAAATGTATTGTAGCTTTAGATCATAACTTTCTACAGGATAGCTTGGAAGAACAGCTTAGAGTTTATTCCCTATGTCTAGATATACAGAATTAAGTGTATGAATCCCCAGGCACTGAAATTAATATCCCTTATGGGCACGTCTAAATGAGCATGCACATGCAGTCAATAGTGCTGCAAACTGCACATGAGATCCTAGTGTCAAAAAACCCACACCAGAAAAACCCAGGGTGGCGCATGTGGCCACTCGAAACTGGAGCCTGGCTGACCAGAGCCACACTCTAGTTGATGACCAGGCTCTCCACACCCAGATCGCCACCTCTGGGACCTGGGAGGTCCACAGGACCCAGGGTAAGGCTGCTCCAGCCAGCCCAGGTGCCTGATGCACAGGGGCGTGCAGTAAGGCAAAAAGCAGCAGCACAATTTTTTCCCCCATGGCAACCACATGCCCCTACTTAAGGGGACACAGCTTACGTGTTTACAATCTTCATAACCTAGTGCATATACTATTTTTAAGACGTCTACAAAGCCCTTCTACAAAGGCATGCTTTGTTCTACAGATTATGCATTATGCCACATCAGGGGTAAGCCCAAAAGGAATTAATATAAAAAACACCCCAAGAAATGTACAAAATCATTTTTTAAATATTTTAATACAATTATGTCTCGCTTTTGTCTCTTAAATCCTTGAAAAACTGATCTGTGACTTAGTCTAAACTATTTCATTTGCTCCACATCCAAAGTAGCTTTGTGATAAAGCTATTCTGGCTTTGTCCAAACAATGTACAGACATTCTTATGTCTTTTTTCTTCAATTCTTTCACCATTATAATGGCAGAGGAATCAATAGGGAGATGGTTTAGGATTGTCTAAATCCACACTGAAAGCTGCAAAACTGTTCAATACAGAAAACTGTTCTGGTGCAATGACATTTTTCATTAAAATGTTGTTGCCAATACAGGATGCAAGTTAAAACTTAGCTCTTGTTCTGTGGTGTTTATGCTCCTGACACGCTTCCGTCAGAATAACCTTTATTTCATAATGAAATGCACAGTTTATCCATTTATTCAAACTTTCTTTCCCCACTCCCACAGTAATCTGGCAGGAACCACAGCCACCTGTACACAAAATCCAAGTACTTTTTTGTAAAACTGCATTAGGAAAATGGGATCAGCCTTTACAGATGAACATGTTTAACTTTGTTCTATATGCAGATACCATGCAATCCGCATGTGAAAGGTAGGTACAATGAAGATTCAAAACTCTTTTTTCAATGCTAGAGGCCACCTCTGGTAGTTTGTGGAAGTATTCAGATCTGTGAGTTATGGTGTGCAATGCATTAGAGGCTCTCTGGGATCAACAACCAATGAAATAGTTATTGCTGAAAAAATGAACACAACTGGAACAAGTAAAGACTTACTGACTGTTAGCAAGTGAAAGTTCTCTCCAGTGGTATTCAACCATGAGCTCAAACTTTTTGTGCTAAGTATCAATCTCAAGAACTATTTACTATCCTTCAGACAGGGAGACACTAACTCGGGTGGAATATCTATGCTGTTTTAGCTACTTGACAGCAGCTGGCATGGTTCGTAAAATCCTTTACAAGGAAATGAATGGCTGCTCACCACTGGAGAGGGGATTGGGCAATGGTAACCCATAGTTTAGTGGCCAAAGCACTTTGCTGAGATGCAGGTTCAAACATTCTTTGGATGAGCAGGAGTTAGAACTAGGACCTTTTGCTCTCCAGGCAAGTTACCTAACTATCAGACTATTGGAATAAAAGGTAGAAAGGCTCTCAGTCTTATTTCTAGCAGGTGTAATAGGGTGAAGAAAAATCCCAAACTGTATATAAGGACATAAGACGCAATTACATACAATCAGGTGGATAAGGCAATATGGAATCCAGCCCCTTTGTCCACATTTAACACTGTTTTAAGCAAATGTTATAGGGACTCTAAGTAGAATAGTGTGAAAGGGGCATAAACATTAAATAACATCTTCACCTTGGCAAAGAAAGCAAAAACACATGAAGCTCATACTATGAATCTGCTGGAAAGAGACTGTTGGATGTAATTCTTTCAAACGATGGATGACAGATTATGGAACACAGCTATACTGGTAAATAGCATGGGTCACTGGCAGCATAGGCACAAGAAAGAGCTGAAGACAAATGTTCTGAGAAAGGAAAATCACATCTGTGGGGACAAACTTTCTGTGTAAAATTTTTGATGAACATGTACATTTAAATGTTCTTTGTGCTAAAATAGCACCAAGAAATTCCAATAAAGAATAGGGCACTATTATGCTAGGCACTGTACAAAAACACTAAAGGATAGTTCTTATTCCACCTATTAGGTGCCTAACTGAGATGTGATTCCACTTTGATCAAATAATGGTAAAATAGTTCACATACAAGACAAATAGGTCCTCCTGCTCACTGTTTTTGTGATTTAGTCTTAAGGCTAAGATGATAGAGTTAAAAATGTAGACATTTTTTCAGGGACTTGAGCAGAATGGAATAGATTTCACACTTAGTAACCTAATAGGATCTGTCCTTTAATGACTGTCCCTTTGCTGAAGAGCTTACAATAGAAACAGACAAGACAGAAGAGAGAAAGGAAGCATTATCTCCCTTTTCCAGATGGGGAAATGAGGGACAGAGAAAGGATTTGCTTAAGGTCACAAAGGACGTGTGCCTCAGCTGGTAAATGAACCTAGATCTCAAAAGTAGTACAGCGACACAAAGCCATCATTCTCCTGTTGCCTAAACTCTCCTAACATCTTTTGGAGGCAAAAAACAACCCCCCTCATCAACCTCCCTTCCCCCTCCCACAAAACAAAACAAAACAAAACAAAACAAAACAAAACAAAACAAAGCAATTTTTGACGATATTATGTGCCTTCCAATTGGAAAGAGAAAATTCAGATTCTCTACTAAAAACAAAATTATTAAATCAAAGTTGGGGAGGCCTCCCTCTGGTCAATCTTGACATTAAAAGACTGAATGTTTATTATATAAAAGCATGAGCATTTATTATATAAAAACAATGTAGTAAAATCCATTTGTTCTACTGTAGTACTGTAGAATATTTAAAATGTGCTGGAAATGCCATAAAGAAAAAGAGGCTGGATTCACTTTAAATATGCCCTTGTTATAGTCCAAAACACATGCACTTCCTCCTTGGTGCAGGAGGAAGACAGAAGAATAAGAATGTATACAGGTGAAAATAAAAATGGATGATACAACACCAATATAATGGTGGGGATTACAGGCCTCCAAGTCAGAAACAAGAGGTGGATGAGGCACTC
Organism: Gavialis gangeticus; assembly: GCF_001723915.1. Classification (NCBI taxonomy): domain Eukaryota; kingdom Metazoa; phylum Chordata; order Crocodylia; family Gavialidae; genus Gavialis; species Gavialis gangeticus. The sequence continues at coordinate 1,370,480 of NW_017729018.1, read as the reverse complement.
TTCAAGGAGGTGACAAAACTATCCAAAAATTATGAGATGGTACTGATAGGAGACTTCAGTTTTATGGACATCTCTTGAAAGAACCATACAGCCAAACATAAAATGTTGAGCCACTTCCTAACTTGTGTGGTGGATGACTTTGTTCTAGAAGGTCGAGGATACAACTTGAGGATTCTCTTTCTTGGATCTTGTCCTGACCAATAGGAAAGACTTGGTGGAGGTTGCTTCTAAAAAGCACAATATTGGAGGCCCAATGAGACACTGTTCTGACCCAATGGAAGCCAAAGAAGAATGGTAAGAGACCAATGTGGCTGCACAAGGAGGTTCTTGGAGCCTCAGATGAAACAGGAAAGCATACAGGCATTGGGCAAAATGGGCAGTTCACCAAGGAGACATACCAGAAAATGAGGTTTTATAAATATGTTGGCGAGAAAAGAAAGACCAAGGAAGCTGTGGGTCCACAGACAAATGCCATCGTAGCAGAAGATGCTATGAAGGTGGAACTCTCAATACCTACTTACCCTCAGTCCTCATGAAAAAATTTAGCTGCAACCAGACACCTAAAAAATTCACTTAGATAGAGAAGTGGACAAACTAGGGATGAGATAACAAAAGAACAGTCAGAGAGCTTGTGAGTTGTCTTAATTCTGTTCAGCAGGGCCCTGATGAATCTTTTTCTACCACATGGGAGCAGGGGGTAATTTTTTCCCCTCCTGCTGCTGTCTCAGGGGTTTCTTTTTACACTTTCCTCAGAAGCAGTGGGTGTTGACTGCAGCCAAGGCTGGGGATTTTAACTGGAATGTGCCAGAACTCCTGCTTGGACTTAAACCCAGAGGTTCCTGCCTAGAGGGCCTTGCCCCTCTACTCGGGGTCAGACTGATCACCATAACTGGGGTCAGAAAGCAATTTTACCCCATGGTCAGACTAATACCAACTGTGAGGGTGTTTGCTTTTCTCTGTAGTGTGGGACATGGCCCTCTTCCTTGGATTTCTCGAGTGTATTTTAACATTTTTGCAGCAGCAGGACATTGGCCACCATGGCTCTCTTGCTTTACCTGTGGCAGATTAGGGTATTATGTCTTGTGGTTGTGTCAAGGATGACTGTAGTTTTTGTTAATAAGGTAGATAATGGGTTTGTATTAGGGGTATGTGAAGCGGGCTGTATTAGATTCAGATTTGGTTTTGGATTCAGCCCGATTCAGGGGACAGTGATTCAATTAACTGATTAGGATCACTGTCCCAATTCAATTTGGCCAAATCCAAATCTGAAGATTTGATTCTGATTCAGAGAATCAGTGATATGGTCATAGACACAGCTTTATATGTTTTTTTTTCTACATACCTTGAGGTACCAGGCACAGCTCATGAACACTAAGATGCGGCAGATGGAGCATCCCACAGGAGTGCAGGGGGGCCCCGTGTGCTTTGCAGCGGACCAGGAAGTGG
>NW_017729018.1:1363368-1364034 GCF_001723915.1 Gavialis gangeticus | reverse complement strand
TAAGATGGGGCAGATGGAGCATCCCACAGGAGTGCAGGGGGGCCCCGTGTGCTTTGCAGCGGACCAGGAAGTGGACCGGAAGTACTTCTGGTCTGCTTGCAGGTCCGCCCCCAAGCATGTGCAGGAGCCCTCTGCACCCCCTGGCTTAGCGATTGACCATGGGGGGCACCCCAGGTGCCCCCCCCCAACTAAGGAGGCACCAGTCACTGAGCCGGGGGGTGTCCCTGCACGCTCTGTGGCGGACCTGGAAGTGGACGGGTTCGCTGCTGAGCATGCTGGGGACCCCCTGCACTCCTTTAGGATGCTCCATCCACCCCACCATCTCAGTGTTCATAAGCCACTAGGGCTGTGCAAAGCTTCAGGTGGTCATTTGATTTGGAGGAGATTCGGCCTGATTTGGTGGCTGAATTTCCAAATCCCAATTGAATCAGGGGACCAACTTAAAGGTCCAAATTAATTCAAAGTTCTCCAAATCTTCAGAAAAATCTTCCGGGACTCACCACTCCTGCAGCGGCCTCAGGGCTTTGGGGGCTTGTGCAGAGCCCCCCACATGGTGTGGGGCAGTGGGGATTGCCCCCCACTGTCAGGAGCAGTGAGTGTGAGGGTTTTCTTATTTTTTTTTTCTTAAAGGGTCAGAGCTGGCCTGGGCAGGGCACCTGTGGAGGG
>NW_017729018.1:1331648-1358368 GCF_001723915.1 Gavialis gangeticus | reverse complement strand
CCCCCCCGGCAGCACCCGGCAGTCTGGGGGTTTTTTTTTCCAAAAGCTGGGGTGGTCAGGGCAGCCATTGCTGGGCTGGGAGAGCAGGCAGGGGATGGACCTGGCCTGGGTGATTTGGAAATTCGGCAGCAGCCGAATTGAATTGGAAAAGTGACTCAAATCACTGAATTGAATCACTGTCCCCCGAATCAGCTGAATCCAAATTTGAAGCAAATACTAGCTGCTTTGGACAGGCCTACGAGCCAGCTGGTACCTTGAGTTATGTAGAAAAAACATACAAAACTGTGTCTGTGTCTACGTCTGAATCACCAAATCTCTCTATATCGAAATGGAGGCTTGCGATTTGATTTGGAGAGATTAATGATTTTCCTGAATTGGGCTGAATTTCCTCTGAATCGAATCAGCGACTGAAGCTTTGCACAGCCCTAGTTTGTATAGGATGGTTTGGATGGGGATGATTCTGCCTCAGGCTGGGGGTTGGATTAGATGACCTATGGAGGTCCCTTCCAGCCCTACTTCTCTATGATTCCAAGAGTGAAGATTTTTTAGACTGAAGCTTTTCCAGTAAAACTAGTATTAACAGAGTTTCCTTTATTGTTCTATCCCCAGGTTTGTTCATTGTAAAATGGAAAAAATAAGGATCTTAGAAAGAATACAAATTATTAAAAGCTGTAAGCAAGACAGCACGGAGGTGGAAAAGGATCTGGGAGTCATTATTGACTCCAAGATGAACATGAGTCGGCAATGTGGGGAGGCGGCTAGGAAGGCCAACTGCACCTTGTCGTGCATCCACAGATGCATCTCAAGCAGGTCCAAGGAGGTGATCCTCCCCCTCTATGCGGCACTGGTCAGGCCGCAGTTGGAGTACTGCGTCCAGTTCTGGGCGCCGCACTTTAAGAGGGATGTGGACAGCATCGAGAGGGTCCAGAGGAGGGCCACTCGTATGATCAAGGGACAGCAGGGTAGGTCCTATGAGGAAAGGTTGCGGGACCTGAACCTGTTCAGCCTTCAAAAGAGAAGGCTGAGGGGGGATCTTGTGGCCTGTTATAAACTGGTTAGGGGGGATCAGCAGGCGCTGGGGGAGTCCCTGTTCCCCCGAGCGCCGCAAGGAGTGACCAGGAACAATGGTCACAAGCTGGCGGAGGGAAGGTTTAAGTTGGACATCAGGAGGTGCTACTTCACGGTCAGGGCGGCTAGGGTCTGGAACCAGCTTCCAAGTGAGGTGGTGCAGGCTCCCACCCTGGGGGTTTTTAAGAGGAGGTTGGATGACCACCTTACTGGGGTCATTTGACCCCAGTGCTCTTCCTGCCATGGCAGGGGGTTGGACTAGATGATCTGCTCAGGTCCCTTCCGACCCTAGAAACTATGAAACTATGTCCTTAAAACATGAGCTTCCACTGAAAAACAAGATAAAAAATTAATCTCACATACAAATATAAAAATGAGACCCTAAGTCAGACAATTATATTTAACAAGAACTAAGAAAAGATGTATAAAAAATGGAAACTATGCCAAAAGATTGGCTGTTGTTTTACAGCACCCAGCCCAATGGAGTCCTGATTCTGAATGGGATCTTCAAGGCACTCCTGTAATATACTTCATAAATTAGTTAACCTGACTAAGATGACATCCATCCTAGATCTTCAGATTTAAACAAAAAAGATTTAACAATGTATATCATAGTCATCATTAGAGTATTTGAAAATTAAACTTAGAATGTTAAAGTCTTAAAATTGCATGCACAGGTGAGGGACAAACATTTGGCAGATGTGCCACAAATTAGCCCTCCTCTCTCCCTAAGTGCCATTCTGATCCACTTCTCCTGTCCAACCTGCTGCTCTACTTTCTATTCCTAGCCCTGGGCTCCCTGCCCAATTTGCTGCTCTGCTTTCTGCTTCCATCCCTATGCTCCCTGCCACATCTGCTGCTTTACTTTCTGCTTCCTGCCACATCTGCTGCTATTCTACCTGTTCTTCCCACCCCAATATGCCATGTGCTAAACCCAGAGGCTGCCTGTGCCCCTTGTGGTGCCCATGCTGCAGGTTGGCCACCCTTAGCATGCATCACAGTAGCAGTCAAAACTTGGAGTAAAACATTTCTGTCAGGTTCATGTTAACTGCCTAACCATTTACTTTAATAACAATGATACTGAAATAATAATATTATAAAGGACGGAAAACAGTAGCAAATACATTCAGTTTTGTTTCCTGGTCATTAATAAAATTGACTAAAATATATATAGTTACTGGAGCTTTATATCCCAAGGCTTTATATGCCTTGATCTTTATAAGGTTGCCAACCACTGATCTAGGGATTTGCATTTTCACAGACATGCTTGTTGTAAATTTGCTTCTTTTCTATCTTGGAGAACATATAACACCAACAGAGTTTCCCTATGCCTGACGAAGGGTCTTTGTGCCTGAAAACTTGCAAGAACTTTTTTCCAACTTTTTAGTCATCTACCCAGAGAACCGTGCCTGCCTTTTAAAGATGAAGGCAGACAAGGTTTTTTGGGTGAACTTGATATCTTTTATTAGACCAAGTTAAATAGTTGGAAAACAATTATTAATCAAGCTTTTGGGTTAAAAAACCCTTTGTCAGGCTAAGGAAGTTTCTGCAGTTGGTGTGTGCTCTTCCTGGATGGAATGAAAAGTAAAGAAGCCAGAGGCTGTTCTGGTATGCATACAAGACAGTCAGTGAAAATGTAGATTACTTTTCATTCCATCCAGGAAGAGCACACACCAACTGCAGAAACTTCCTTAGCCTGACAAAGGGTTTTTGAATCTGAAACCTTGCTTAATAATTGTTTTCCAACTATTTAAGTTGGTCTAATAAAAGATATCAGATTCACCCAAAGAACCTTGTCTGCCTATGTCCTTAGACCAACACAGCTACAACCCATACCCCTGTAACTTTTAAAGATCAAGACACCCTTGCATAACTTGTTTGGAATTTAGCAGCATCCTATTTAAGGATTGATTTATTTCTTACAGTGCTTACCTCCTTGCACCCCATGGCACTCTTATAAGAATCCCATGGGTAGCCTTGGGCAGGGTACCCATGAGACCATAGTGGAGGGTGGTGCATGAAGCTGTTAGGCAGGGCAGATTGAGGAACTAGAGTGGGTTATTAGGCCCCTGCAGGAAGCAGCTGTCCCTGCAGGAGTCAGAAGGGGGTGACAGACTGGTACCAGGTGAGGGCAGAGGGAGCAGAATTCTGCCATGCCCTGGTCTTTCTGCTGTCTGCTCCCTCCTCTGCCTCTGGCCTGCACCTGAGGGGGTGACTGCAATCCCCCACCACTGAAGCTGCTCCTCCAGGGACTTGAATGCCAGTGACTGGGGTCACCATTCCCTGCCAACTCTGGGAGCATGACAGGAGCATGGTAATGAGCCAGGTTTTAAAAAGTGCAATTACATTTGCTTGTGGGCCATGGCAGAACACACAGTTTACAGCATGGAGGCGTTTGGCTCAGGCTGCTGAAGGAGTGGGGGCTGAGCTCTTCAGCTCAGCTCATTTTCCTGTTCCTCTCATGCTCCTGGAGCTAGTGGGAAGGGCTGCAAGCAATGGTGTCAGGACACTAGGACAGGCACAGGTTGCTCAGCATGTGGAATAGTCAGTGCTTACCTCCTCTCACAGGAGCTGGGCATTGCAGCACCCTTCTTTTTAATATGTAAAATAGGTGTGAAAACAGAAATATATCCAGGAGTTCATCCATGAGGCAAAAGCTGAAAGGAGGAAAGAACAAACTCACATATCAAAAAATATTAGGTATTTTCATATAGAAAGAGTTTCTGGCAGCAACTCCATTTCAGCCCCTACATGAAAGAGTGAAAAACAAATCAAGAACATGATTCTGCGTTATGTTTTTATAGAAGCCTATAAAAGCACCTAGGACAGTAAAAGAGAGAAATTAAAATTACAAACACATTCATCATCTTCCTATTAGTTGCCTAGTGAATGTAGCCACATCCTCAGAGCTCTGCCTCCTACTGTCCTGGTAAAGTGGAATGGAAGTATTATCACTGGAGCCCTTTCTGCCACCTTCTGGATACTATTCCCTTCCAAGACACTTTAGAAAGAACAGATACTACCATCATTACAATGGAGCTCTGTGATCTGAATCTTACGTACCGTGGGTGCAAAAACAAATCTTTATCATGGCAATACGCACTTCCGAGAAAAGCATGACAGTTTGAACGTGAGGGAAAAAGAGGGATATTGTACCCTAAGGAAATTCGCAAAATCTAAAGAAAAGGAATGTTTAGCTGAGATGTCAAAATCAGCTATAACAAGAAATCAGAGATGGCAGAGGAGGAAGAAAAATATAGCCAAAGGTCATCTCATTTTTGAAATGCCATTAATAATCTTAGTGGGAAGGATGCAGGGAAAAGTGAATGAAAACTTCTAGTTTTTTCTTTTACAGGTTGGGAACTTCATTGATCACAAGTTAACTGTAAGCAGAAGTGTATCTAGGATTTTGTCAAGGCAGAGTTTGGTGCTACAGGGGTTGCTACATCCCCCAACTCCCAACCTCTTCCCAGTTCCGTGGACAGAGTAGACAGGGTACTACAGGAACAGCAGACAGGGACTGTTGGTTTTTTTTTTCTCTCTCTCCAAAGCAGGTAAAAATCCTTCTCTGCCTTGGTCAGAGGCCTGTTCCATGCCCCTCATCTTCTTTCCTCCTCCACTTGCCTGCTGCCACTCTCCCCACTGTCCTGTGGGGTGACAGGAGCTTCAGAGCCACTTCTGCTCAGCTCCAGCCAGGCTGTGCAGGGGCTGGGCTTGGCTTAGGATAGCAGTGGTGGCAGATAGGTTCCTCCTCCCTGTGCTGGTGGGAAATACCTTGGGGGACTAGGCAGGGAAGGGAAAATGTTAGCTGCTGCTGCTGTCCTGGGCTGAGCCTGGCCCCTGCACAGCCTGGCTGGAGTGGGCAGAAGGGTTCTGGCATTCCTCTCAACTCCTGGGTCAGCAGGGACAGTGGCAACAACAGAGAGTGGTAGGGGGAAAGGAAGGGGGCATTCATCTGAGCATGGAGGGGAAGAGGATGTGGAATTCTCATCTGCCTGGGGGAACTTAACAATGTCTCCAGCTGCTGTTCTTGAGGACTGATCAGAAAGGGCCACTGCACTCCATCTGGATCCACCCCAACTAAGTCAATGTTAGTGGTTTCACAAGTTTAAATTCCTCCTCTTGTGAAGGTCTGTGGCTTATTTCTACTGCCATCTTTAGAAGCAGGATATAGATGCTCCTATTAATACTGAAAGATTTTACTTAAAAATATTTTAATGAAAATTTACATAGTGGAACTGAACATAGAATGTGGGGTATTAATTGCAACATAGTGATACCAGAGCCAGTAAGAAGTCTCTCTCTTTCTCCTTGTGCCAGTGATCCTAAAGGAGTAAAGATCAATAAAAGCTTGTGCAATGAAAACAAGTGTTTTTAACTGCAAACAAGCAAATATGTGGAAGTAAATTCTTTGATTTCTTAATTATCTTTAAGCAGATTTTTATAGCTGCTTAACAGAAAATGAGCTACATGAAGGATATAAACATTATAACCAATATGAGTAGAGGGGATAGACTGTTGTAGCTGTGATGTTCCAGGAAATGTATAAGGCAAGGGTTTCTGTAGTATCTTTTACTGGACCAGATGGGAGAGAGGTTAAACAAGCTTTCAGGCATTAACCACCCTTCCTTAATCACTCACCTTAATGCAACTCCTAAAAGGTACCTTTCAATAATAGTTAGCTGTTAGACTGACAACATTGCTGTTATATAAGAAATCATACTTTTGAGACTCTTACCTCTTTCCAATAGTGAATTTTAAGGGACAAACCCATCAAGGAGTTTTTTTGTTTAAGAAATAAAATAGAAAATGCAGCCTTGGCTCTAATGGAAAAGATTGTTACAGCACTACATGGGTTCAGAGGCCAAACAGATATATTAGAGAAATGGTTTTCAACCTGTGGTCTGTGGACCCCTGGGGGTCCTCACATTATATCTAAGGGAAAGATGATTATGATCAATCAAAAGTATGTGACTACCCACACTTACAACTCAAACGGGTCTGCACCTCCATTCAAAATTTCCAAAGGGTTCAGCATATCTAGTCAAAATTTTTTAGGGGTCCGCAAATGAAAAAAAGGTTGAAAACCAATGTATTAGAGCAATTTGATTTATACAATATTATAATCATCAATGACTGGGACTCATAACTCCAGTTCACATTCTAGAACCAGAAATATTGTATTTTAGTATGCTAAAAGCATCAGATGTTCTCACTTCAGTCTTTATAGGAGATGGAGTGCGCACACAGTTGAGGCAATAATTCTCAAAAGCAAGGGTAAAATTATCTTTTCTAAGCAGGTTAGCCAAGACTACACAATAAATATGACTTGATAATGTCTATTACAAATGAGCTCTAATGTTATGAATTCTTTTATTTCATTTGTATTATGAACAACATAGGAAAGAAATAGGTTTTTTTTCTTCTAATGTACCAATTTCTGTAATTTCCTAGTAGAAATAAGAACAAATTTTAAAATTTAAGTTTCAAGGAGATAGATAAAACTTTACTGCCCAAACTCTGGCCAAATAATTAATATATAAAAATAATAGTTAACATGGCTGAAAAAAAAATCAAACCAAGAGGAAATTCAGATTTCATGACACACTAAGCTCAACTCCCATTTCGCTGGCATTTGTCAAGTTTATTTAAAGATAGTTTTTCTTCTATAAATGTTTAACATATTTATAATTTATAATATATTTATAAAATGGCTTACATTAAGGCATAATAGAACTGGTTGAAGTGTCCAACAGAAGCTTCTCTAATGTTCTGCGTACCTAAAGTCTGGTTCAGATTAGTCTCAGGGTATGGACAGACAACACATTTGCAGTGCTCCAAGTGCCTTTAAAGTTCTCTAAAAGGTGACAGTACAGGTAATTCCCAGTGATGAAGTGCCACAAATTGTAACATAGACCAAACAGGAGAAGGGAAAATAATATGGGAAAATTATTCATTATGTTGCATTTGGTTCATTTGAAAAGCAGACTAAATATATCACAGGCTCCAGAATACAGGAAACTTTTAAAGAAACTCACTATCATTTTACCCGGAGTTCACTCAACTTGGTAGATAAGGCCCAGGTTAAGGACCCCCAGGCATATGCAGAAACTGGTAAACCGCTGACCCCAAAATGTAATTTTAATAATAGGCTTTCATTATCCTGCAAAAAAATAGTGTCCACCTAACATGAAGTGAGAGAGAGAAAGCAAACAAATTTACAGTACAAAAGATACGATGCAAACTTTTAGAAAGCTCAGTCAGAGTTGACATGGGATCTGTGTCCACAGATACTGAAGGAAAGTCTTTCAGAATTTGACCCAACAAACCAGTGGAAGCTTCTTAATGTAAATGCATTTCTCTGTATATTAATACTGAGATTATACTCTTCAAAGTGCCACACTGCTGTGCAAGATACCTTTGCTCAGAAGGGTAGTATTTATGAGTGGCAGAGGGATGCCTTTGCCACTTGAGTTAGCGAATCACATTTTATTTTCAGGATATTGTTTTTAATGGACTGGAATGTATAAAGTTCAAAACAGAATTTAATGTCTTAAAATAAATTAAATTGCCTTGATTCAGTACTCTCTCAAACAAAATTGATTTTATATAAACTAATGTTAATTTGACTAAACTGTCCCTCTACACATGCACTATTAATATCTAAGGAAATTAATCAGAAATTAAGAAATGTCCACCTTTGGGATATTTCAAGCTATACTGGCAGCTTGCTAAGAACAACTGTGCCTAATTATGTTAAAACTGAACAGACTGTAGTTTCCCTCATCTTCATTCTGGAGATGCAACCCTGACATTGCAAGGTAGGACCTTCACTCTCCAGCACAAGGACAAGTCAAGATGGTCACTGCCTCATTTTAGAACCTTGCAGATCACACTTGTGTCATACCTGGGATAAAGACAAAATATGGCTTGAGCTGGATGACCAGTTACAAAATTGTAACTGGTTCTTAAATCCAAGCAATATATACAAACAAACTAACTGTTAAACCACACATGCTCCTTTGAAAAAGAGAACATCAAACTATTTTCTTTAACATTAGAAATCAAACCTATATTCATAACAAGTGTAAGTAGAGGCTCAAAGAAAACAGCTGAATTTCTCATATCAGTTTGTCTTTAAAATTTCCCAAGAGACAATTCTGTAACCACTAATTAATGCTATTTCCTGATCTGTGTGACAAATAGGGGGCTCTCTTTTTAAACCAGCATACATAATGAGCGTATCTATTGTGTCAGACTCTGGAAAGTCAAATCAATCAATACTTTTTCAAAGACAGCCACAGAATTCATAGGAATGTTTATGATGCTTCTGGCAGATCCATTCATCCTGCCTTTTAATCTAGATCAAGGGTGCTCAATCCCCAGGCCATGGGCCGGATCCAGTACCAGCACTTTGTAATTCAGCCTGCGGGGCTCCCAACTGGATCCTGTGGGGAGCCCTGTGCGTTAGATTGGGTGTCCAGTGTGGTACAGGGCCTGACACTGGTGTATGCAGGGCTGGGCTATAGTAGCACAGAGCCCAGTATCGGCTGGATGGCCCACAGGCTGGATCAGGCTCTGTGCTGCCCCCTGTACACTGGGATAGGGCTCCAGCCTGGTCGGAGTGGCGTGGGCCCCAGAGCCTGGTCCCAGTGCATGGAGGCGGTGCAGACCCAACCCGGTCCATGGACTGGTTCCATGCCATTCATCTGGTCCATGGGGTCAAAAATGTGAGCACCACTGAGCTAGACTATAATCCAACCCAATACCTAGGAGTAAAACAAACAAACAAAAAGTTAAGAGATGAATTTAATGACCATGGTAATATAAATCCTTTCAGAAGGCTCATAATTTAGTCAGTTCTTAGCATTGCTGGAGCATAAATTTATACTAAACCATTCACTTGCATCAATGGCTTTTACAAGTAGAAAATAGTCTCAGAAGGGAAAGTGCTAAAACTACTCTATTTCCTCTCAGCATTGCATTGTAGCAGATTTGTCCAATGCTTTTCTTCCATATTAATCTACACTATGTTAAAGCAGCACCACAGCCACACAAGCGCAGAGTGCCATATACATAAAAGTTCTTACTGTTATCCTGGTATAATGAAATAGGAACAGGTAAAAGGCATCCACTAATAAAATGATCACTAAAATTCATACATCAGAACCTTGGTAAAGCACCATATTTCAGAAAGGTGTTTGAAGTGCACAGCTGTATCTGAAGTTGGAGGCAGCGTATTCTTGAATTTGATGATCAGATTCCCAGTGAGGTTCTTCAGTGAGTATGACCACTACAGAACCAGTCTAATTACTTACTGGTTTTATGCAGAAAAATTGGGGGAGGGGAAAGAGTGTTTCCTATTACATCCTCTAGTCCAACTGGTTCTTTTCTACTTTGACACTTCTGCTTTCACAGTTGTCCTTGTTTTGATTAGCTGATTCTTCTATATGTGAGCTGGAGTTTTTTGGTTGTTCTAGTTGTGTGCTGGGACCAGTCAGCTCCCCAGTATTTGGGGAGGGGTTCTGGGCCTCCTCTACACTCAGGGTAGCATTACTTTGGTCCTTTGCATGAAGTGTGGGGTTGGTCATTTGTTCTGCTTCTTGTTGAGATGCTGGTGCATTTACATCTTTGGGGGGTTCAGGACAGCTGACGGGAGCCAGCACCAAAGGAGGATGAGGTAGGTCTTTCTGTAAAAGAAAATTGGTTTTTTTTAGAATGATGGGAAGTGAGAAGAAAGAGCTACTACTTCTACTAAGGGCAACATTAGCAGTGACTGATCAAAACATGCCAGTTTCTACAGGAAACCAGCCATCATACTGAGGGTGCAGACTGACCAAACAATTATACTGACTGAAAACATAGGGGAAATGCACTGAGTTTTAAAGTGATTGGTCCATGTGTCCACTCTATGATACAGGTAATGGATATCCAACGGCAGTAATTTAAGAGTGGTTTAATTCTGGAATAAGGTGCCCTGATTTAAGTTCACTTATGCAGGATGCAAATGGATGCACAAAACATAAAATGGATCATTTGATGCCCTCACAAGTGCTATGTCTTTCTCACCTCTTTAAAGTAGTAAAATTGTTTCATCTGTCTACTGCTTGAGTGTCCAATATTAATTACATGATAACTGGGTGGTAGAGTTAAAAATAACGTTAGCTAAAGGCTAACAAGAGGGCTACAATTGCAGTAACTTCAAACCCCAAAAGATTTACTTTTGGGATAGCTCCCACTGATTCACAAAAACAAAACGAAATGTCCACAGCAGGCTCATAAAATGCTTAAAGTCTTAAAACTTAAAGCTTAAAGGGTTCATTATTTCTAACTGATTTGGGAAGTGACAGGCATACATTTAACTTTTAAAAAGGAATAGAGAATTGGCACTCATGAGCATGCATCAACAGTTGTAATGAAGTTGCTAAGTGTGCACGCTCCTAAACCTGCAAGCCAAACTGCAAACTTTAATCCTGAATGAAACAGCATGGAAGTTGAAACAGTTTTGCAGAGACAGATGTAACAGTTAAATCAGAACACCTAATTACCAGTACAATTTAATATTAGACAGTCAGAGAGCTTTTGATGGGTCTGAATGAATTCAAATCAGCAGGGCCTGATAAACTTCAAACCAGGTACCGAAGAAACTGGTAGAGATGATCTTGGAGCCATTGGCAATAATATTTTCAAAGTCATGGGAGATGGGCGAGGTACCAGAGGACTGGAAAAGGGCCATTGTAGTGTCCCTCTTTAAAGAAGGCAGGACCTGGGGAACAACACACTGGTTTGCCTCACCTCAATACCTGGGAAGTTACTGCAGCATCTCCTAAGGAAGTTCCCTTGCAAGCATCTGGACAAGGAAAGGCTGATCACAAGCAGCCATCACGGATTTACTAAGAACAAATTGTGTCAAACTTGATCTCAATCTTTGGAGAAATATGGCCTAAACTAAACTACTATGGGATGGATAAATGGCTGACTCAGTAGCTGCAAGCAAAGGGTAATTATAAATGGATTCCTACTGGAAAGGCATGTTTTGAGTGGAGTCCCACAGGCGTCTGACCTGGGCCTGGTACTGTTCAATGTGTTTATTAATGATTTGGATGCTGGCACAGAAAGCTTCTTGAGCAAATTTGCAAATGCCATAAAACTAGGAAGGACCAGGAATGCACTGGAGGATGGGAGCACAATTCAGTAGGCTCTTGACCAGGGGTGGGCAATTATTTGGGCTGGATGGCCACTTAAGTATGGGTGCTGATCCAGTGAGGGGGGGACGGAGGGAGGGAGGGAGAAGTGCTGATGTGCATTGTGGGAAGGAGGGTGCTGACACGGGCCAGCATGGCAAAGTGGGGTGGCAATTGTGGGTGGCAGTCCAGCCTGGCTCGGCCCGTCTGTCCCAACCCCAACCCCAAACCCCAGAGATTCCTGATGTCTTTTTTTAAGCCTTCTTCAGAAGTAGTGTGTGTTGGCTGCAGCCGGAGCTGGGGATTTTGAGGAGGGTGTACCAACACTTCTGCTGGGACTTAAACCTGGCTAGAAGGTCTTGTATCTATGCTTAGGCTCAGATCGAGTGCCATTTTCAGGGTCAAGAAATAATTTTACCCCATGGTTAGACTGGTATAGACTGGGGAGAGGGGGCTGCCATCCTCTGTAGCAGGAGACTTGGCTCTCTTTCTTGCATCTCTCAAGAGTATTTTAACAACTTTTGAACCAGCAAGATATTGGCCACCACGGTCTCCCTGCTTTACCTGTGACAGATTAGGGTATTATGTCTTGTGCTTGTGTCAAGGTTGACTGTGTAGTTTTGTTAATAGGGAAGACAATGGGTTTGTATAAGATTGGATTGGATAGGGATGATCCTGCCTCAGGTAGAAGGGTTGGACTAGGTGACCTGCAGAGGTCCATTCTAGCCCTACTTCTCTATGATTCATATAACTACTGTTTTTGTCCATGTGTTGCTTCCTTCTTAGGTGGAAAAATGTTTTGGAGTTTTGCCATTTCTTTCTTCATAGTGATAAATTTCATTGTTCATTAATGATAAATAATGACTGATACTTTTTGGAGGATCTCAAAGTAGTTTAATAGTAACTGAACTTAAAAATCTCTATTATGAGTTTTTATTCTCATTATAGATTTGAAGATCTAAAATACAGAAATGGTCAATGACTTGTTACTGGACCACTAGTGGAACAGACTGCAGAGGGGAAATAGGAGTAAAGAAAGGAGGCTGCTGTGGGTCTGACACTGGCCCCAACCTGGGCTTAGGACGAGAGTCAGAGCCACAGCAGCTGCCTGCTCCCTGGTTCACTGTGTGTGAAAATATAAGATGAGGAGCTTTATTCCCTCATGCTGCTTGTGGGGAAATACCTCATTGTATATTTGAGTAAATATAGTATTTGATTTTTTTATTTTACCTAGACAAGTTTCTGCAAGCTTCAGGTCAAGTTATATTCATTATCAAGTCAAATTCAAGCTGTTACTATAGGCCAGGGTCTATTTTTACACTGTGAACTGCCTACAGAATAAAATGACCATATTTTAAAACTACATGTAGCATCTCAATGAGACTTATAGAGTGCAAACAACCCTTTATAATGTGCAGGAACTTATATAAAGAATTATTATTTATAGTAAAGAAGTATGAGTCTTAGTACTGTTCTTGCAGTGGTCTGGGACCTAGCTTTGTTACTATTCTACCATAGCAGGAAGTTTCCACTGGCCCTACCCAGACTGTTTTTTGGGGTGCCAAACTTCTTAGACACTCTGCATTCCCAGGAGGACTTAGTGTACACCACACTATATACTTCTGTAGAAACTTTGTATGGTGATATACTGAAGCACAAGAATGTTTTTTTTAAACGGTGGCTTCTGGCTCAGCAGTGATATTAATATATTTCTCCAACTGGAGGACCCTCTTCAGTGACTTAATCTTCAAATTGAGGCCCAGTTTATGCTTAACAAGTTTTGCTTGGATAGCTATAGAGGTATGAAATATGGAAAAAAAATCATAAACCAAAACAATGTAAGTAAACCAGCAAAGACCCAGACTAGCTTCAGAAAACTAGTATTATATACTAGCAAAATCTTTGTTGGCCTGCATAAACTAAGGGATTTCCCCTTAGAGAGCTCACCATCATAACAATATTGGAAACCCCATCAACTATAGACAAGACCAAAGCTTATCAAAAGTAATGAACAACTAACTTAACTCACTTTGAGCAAAAGAACAGCTTTGAAAATGTCTGTATTTGTGTGACCTTTCAAACTCTGTTGATCTCACCAAACCCTAATTTCACTGGACAGTATTTTGTGTTGAATGCACAACAAATTATACTTGGTATTGCAGCACATTATGAATAAACATTTTACAGTTCCAAAATAACACACAAGTGTTTTGATTGAAATGATATATGAAGATATTTCACAGTTCCTGAAAGAAGTTGCCTGACGTCAGAATAGGACATATACTGTCTTTACTACAGAGTCACCAACAATTTTTCTCCCTTTTATTAAACACCTATTCAGTGAACTGTCCCTTATTTGGGGTACTGTCTTCTTCTTTCAGCAAACAATACTGACTGCCTCAAACTAGATGCATTTTAATTTACAGCAAAAAGTAAAAACAGACCAGTCGTAGATGATGGTTTGAGATGCTACGCTAGCTTCTCACCTCACCCCCACATGATCTAGGTTATGAAAGGAAGATCTACAAATATGACTAAGTTTAAGGGAGTTACTATCTGAAGTTACATTAAACAACTATGAATGAAAATGTACATCATCATCTCTACAAATTATGTAATGATCAGGTTGCTTAGGAAGGCACTTATCTCCTTCACACTGGTCAGTTCTGCTGCCCACAAACATTAAAGTAACAATCACAAGATCATGTCCAACAATTACTAAAGCAAATAAAATAATACTTAGGATCAAAAAGGGAACTTCAAATATAAAGATCTTTGTTTTGTTGGGTAGTACTACAATATTTTACTCAACTTTAATTCTAGTTAGGTTTATAGCATTATTATTCTTGAAGACAGTCATATCAAACTGGTATTCACCGCAAAGCCGCTGCCTGTCCAGAACATTGTAAGCTCCTTTCGCCAAAGAGCAACAGCAAAGCTAGTGATAAGAGTACAGGGTACCAAGTAGAGGAGAGCTGGCTGACCCATCTGCATCAATGCCAAGGCTACAAAAGTCACCAGAAGGCCAATGCCATACGCTAAAAGGAGATAAAAATGCAAAATGAAGTTATTCAGACAGTTTTGCTTAATAATGGCCATATTGTCATCTTGAAAAATCATCTAATATTAATTTATGTCAAGTAATATCATAAAACTCCTTTTACTGTTTAGTATATGTGGTGTAATGAATTCAATAATTGGAATAATACAAGTGAAATGAACTGAAAAAAATTCTATGCATCACTTCAGTGCTAAAATAATCACAACACTGGCATTTAAAACACTATTTTTTAATTAAATGAAAACAAAATACAGATAACATTACTGTCTGACTACTACAACTGGCACACTACTTGTAACTTGGAAATTCTTGGTTATAGGTTTTGCTTATTTAGTGAAACACCATTAAACAAATATCTAGCTATGTGTTACAACTCATTAAATCATTTATTTCTACTTATGGTATAGTATACTGCAGAAAATATTAAACTGAATGTAAAAAAACTCCAAAAGCTTTCAGGGCAAGTTCCTGCAAGTATGCCAGGTATAGGCTGATAAATCTAATTCCTCAACAAAAATTCCCATTACTTGGAGTTAATATTATATAGAAATATTTTATAGCATTTACTGAACCATTAAGTCAGCTAAGTAAACTTCTACCAAAGCAAGGTAAGTAATGGAAGTAATATCTACTTTATTTCATTAATATGACAAAGAGTATGAAAGTAATTTTTGTACCTAGACTACTACATTTTTGTGGCAATTTTACACAGCTGATTTAAGAGTAGAATGCTGCGGTTTTAATCAAGGAATTCAAAATTAGAGTTATGTTTAATAATCCAAGTTTCTGAATGGAAATATAACAGGAATGTAAAGTACCATTAATTACCACTGAAGACTCAGTGGAACCTGTAATTCTTACAATTCTGGCAGTTGTTTTTCTTAAAGCTCTTTTGGTGCCTTCAATTGCTAGTCTATTCAAACTTTTCTATCTTAAGTATGGACTTTAAGGGGTTTACACATTTAAGAAATATGAACATACGTTGCAGTCATAACGTGAGTCTATAAATTCTACAAATTCCATATATTTAAAACACAGTTAAGTGAAATACACTGAATACAGCCAAACAGTTAGGAGGTAGTAAAATTACCAACAGCCTTTTCTGAAATTGAAGCCCTCTGATGTTTCTGCCTGTCATTTTGTAATTGTACTGGTTGTTTATCTCAAACTTGAAGAAATGTTTTCTTCTGTTAATAGCAGACCATAAATGAAGGAAGTTCCAAGTTAATGTGCTTATGGACAGATCCAAACTGTCCTTGCTGGTGCCTAAACATGTCTTGCATGGAATTTAGTCTCCTAAACCATGAAAAACAATCCATATCAACCTTACTGCAGTGGCCACAAAACCACTTAGAAGACCAGAATCATTAAATACCCCATTTTAGTCTGAAAAATTCCCTATGTGTTTTGGCTTAAGATTGTGTACATGGTCAGAAGCGACTTAGGTCACTAAACTATCTTTTAAGCCAGTAATTTTCAAACCAGTAGCACCTTGGGGTATCTTGAAAGGCTTTCAAGGGTAGCGTGAGGTGCCATACAATGCTAACACTGTTAACACCTAACAGTTAGCACAGTGGCATGCAAACATAATTTGCAAGATAAACCCAGAGATTTCAAATAGGGATCCATAATTTTAAAAACACTGTGACCTGTTGTGATTTTATGAGTTCTTTGCAACAGAAAAAAGTCACTACTATTTTTCCAAAGTAAAAAAGAGTGAAAGCTAAGATCTGGTATTTTCTGAGAGATACCTTGAGTCTAAAAAAAAGGTTAAGAAGCACTGCTCTAAACCAGTGATACCAATCAGGGTGCTGCACAAAATTAGCAGTTAGGTGTGCAAACACCTACACACGATTCACAAGACATACCAGTTGATTTAAAATAGGAACCTATAGTGTTAAAAACAATCTGAACTTTTGTGATTTTTCTGAGTTCTTCGCAACAGAAGAATAGCTCTGTTATTTTCCCATAGTTAAAAAAAAGAAGTGAAAGCTAAGAGCTGGCATTTTCCAAGGGGTGTCTGGAGTCTACCAAGGGCTGTCTTGATTCTAAAAAGGTTGAGAAGCATTACTTTAGGTCAGGGATAGACAAGCAGCTGGGCCCAAAGGCCACACAGGGAGTTTTGACGAACTGTTATAGATTGGGTCAGCACCACACCCACCTCCCTTGGCAACAACTCATCAAACTCCCTATGGGGCTTTGCGTGGTTGGGGAGCAATGCTTGGGAGTGGGACAGGCATAATCCGCTCCCCGCACACCCTGCCCTGTGGGGAGAGGGAGGTGAAAGGGGCATATGCATATGGGGGGGCTGCCTGGAAGCCAGCCAGGGTGAGGGGAGGGAGGGGGAAGGCAGGGGGTGAATGGAGCAGAGCTCATCCAATTGGCTGCTACCCCTTTTATGCTCTGCATGGGGCAACCAGTATTGTTATCCTGCCTAAAGCCACCGGCCCTGGCCCCAGTCCCAGGCCCCAGCCACCACACAGCTTATGGTGTGGCTGTTCCCAGTGTGGCTGCAGCCAGCCAGACTTGCAATGTCACCAGGAAGTGAAGGGAGCAGTGCAGCACCCAGCTTGCTGGAGCCACACCAGGAACAGCCCTACTGGAAGCTGTGCTCACCAGCCAGGGCCTGCGCCCAGGCCCAGGCCGGTGGAGCTGTTCTGCTCCCTTTGCCTCCAGCTGCAGCTGCTTCTCCTGCTCCTGCCCTGTGGGGAAGCTTTATTCAGGTGGCTCCTGCCCAGCGTGTGGAGCTCCAGCTCCCAGGTGGCTGTGTGGCGGGTGCAGAGATCCCACCTCAGGAACACAGCTGGGTATTTGTATCCCTCCGCTGTTTCCACCACGTGAGGTGGGCCAGTAGGGGGTGCTCCTGCATTGAGCCACCCACCTCCCTGTGCCCAACCACCTTCCAGGCTCCGAATGCCTCCCTAGGGGCACCTTATGTCCGGCCAACCCCTCTCCCGGAGCACACTCGCTAGTCTGGGGGTAACATGCCGCCACCACCCCAAGAATGGACTGTCTCGCGGCCCTGTGTCCTTGGGGTAACACAGGCCTAAAGTCCCACGGGTACTCAACCCAGTACAGGCACTTGGGGTACTTCCCCAAGTCCGGGGGCAAAAAGGTATAGTCTCCCTTAGTCCACAGACCTAAGGGGTCTCTTAGGCATAATTTAGACCCACCCCTCAATAAGTCTCCCACACCAGTCAAAAAGGAGAACTTTATTGATTACAGGGGGTAGGGTAAACTAGGGTACAGGATAGAGCAATATCTAGAAATCCTAAAGAGCAAACAGTCTGGCTGTGGTAGCCTTTTGATTACGCATCTGTGATACTTCCAGCTAAATATCTAATCAGATTGAGTAGCTTACTCACAAGCATCTTCCAAAGGCAGGTGAAGTTTCCCTTTGGAGGCAGGCGGTTCCTAGCTCGTGAGTTTGGGGGGAGAGAGCCAGTTTCAGATGTTAAGGCTTCTCTGTCCCCTGCCTGGCTGCTGCGTCACCTCATGGCCGGAGAGGAGGGACCGCCTCCTTCCCCATCCTAACTTATATAGCCCCTGTGACCTCATTCACCTGGGCCAGCGGAGGTCAGCCCCAGTTGGCTGTCAGCCAACCAATCTGAAATGCATCACCTGTTACCGGGCAGATTCCAGCTCCCCAGGTAGATGCCCCTCACCCAGGTACCAGTCACGTAAGCAGAGGGAGCAGGTTTCCCCCCTCCCTCAGCAAGTTCCCTAAAGAGACAGGCTGAGGGTGTGGTCCCCTGTGTGCTGGGCCCATCCTAACTGAATGGTCACAGCACAGAGATTTAAATCACAGTGTCACAGGGCAGAGATTTTAAACACGATTACAGGGCAGAGATTTCTGGGGAGAAACCAAGGTGGCTTTCTGCCACAGGCTGCTCATTGTATTGGGCAGGTAGAGTGGGTAGAAGGCAACTGGTACCTGGAGCCAGGGCTCCACACACTGGGCAGGAGCTACCTGGCTAAAGCTCCTCCCCTCCCCGAGCAGTGCAGCAGTTGGAGCTGGAGGTGAAGAGAACAGAACAGCCCTGCCAGTCCAGGCCCCAGCCAGTGTGCAGCTTCTGGTGGGGCTGTTCTCAGCGTGGCTGCAACTGGCCAGGTGCTGCTCCGCTCACCTCACCTCCAGTGGCGGCTCCTCCTCCTGCCTCTGCTGCACTGCTTTGGGTGGGGAGGAAGCTTCAGCTGGGCTGCTCCTTGTGGAGGCGAGGGGAGCAGAGCAGCATCTAGCTTCAGCCACACTGGGAACAGCCCTGCCAGAAGCTGCATGCTGGCTGGGGCCTGGATCAGCGGGAGCATGGTGCGGGCTGCCATGGTGGGAGTGGGTACTGCTTGGTCCCATGTGGAGCACCATGAGGGCAGGCATGGCCTGGATCCAGCCTGTGGGCTGTATTTTGCCCACACCTGCTTTAAGCTCTGCCAATATCCAGATTGGTGTTGAGGGACACCTAAACTCTACTGAAGTTTCAAGCCATTCGGTGTCCACAGAGCACCCCTAAAGGCTCGACTGAGTTCAGACTTTTACTACAGGAAGCAACATGCTCTCCTGTACAACCTCCAAAAGCCCTGCAGTGATGGACCAGTCGTGATGGAGAAAGAACTAGTCCAGCCATGAATCTACATGCAAGTGGTTGTAGCCTGATGGTTGCCTTGCATTTGGGTTGAGACATGGGTGCAATTTGGCTGCTGCTACTGTGACTGAACAGTCTTATTCAGGATCCCCTCTACTCACACCACATGGGAAAGGGAGAAGAAAAGGTGCCCTAAACCTCGGCAGCCTTCCTCAGTTACTCTCAGACACGGCTGGTGGTGGTAGAACAGCTCAACTTTTATACAATAGGTTAGCAGTTAGATAACCTGCCCAGGAAGGGGGAGGCCAGGGTTCTAGGCTATCCAAGAGCCTGATGGCTTCACATCAGTATCTCCCATTCTCAGAAAAGTGCCCAGATCACCAAGGCTCTTGAGTGAAGGCACCCTCTTTTTGTTGAAACTGGGCCACTAGAGATCCAAGAGCATAAGATACATGGAGCCAGGAGAACAAGAAAGAACAAACCCAACTCTCTAATTCAGTGATAAGGGCACTCCCCTGGAAGTGGAAGAGACCTAGATATGTGATTAGGTCTGAACTGAATGCTGCTCCCAATGAGTTCAATGCTTCTCCTCTAGGAAATCAGAGGTGACTACAGGAAGCAGAATTGAGACACACCTCTGTGTTCAGCACTTCCTTGCTACAGGCACCCCCTGCTTATTGCCTTAGTTAGAGATGTCAAACTCAGCCCCTTGGGTGGGGTGGGGACTGTGGGTCTCCTTGGAGGCCAGACCTGGAATTGGAAGCAGGATCGGCAGGGGTAGAGCCCGCAGCAGGCAAAGAACTGCAGGAGTGATGACACATGTCCCCAACAGACCTCTGTACTCTGGCTTTTGGTTGACCATCTTGCCCCACTCCACAACTCCTGGACCCTCTAGGACAGATGCCACAATTCTATGGACCAGATCTGGCCCGTGGGCCAAAATGTTTGATACCTTTGGACTAGATGATCTGGATCACCCTTTGAAGACAACTACTTTCACTACTGACTGTCCCTTTGGATTTTGCTCCTCAGGCAAGGTGCCTAATTTTTAGGTAATCCAAGATCCCAAGTGGACCCTTGTACAAAACCGATTTGGATCTGGCCACTCAACTTAATCAACTCAGAGCTGTCCAAAATCTGTCTAATAAAGAAACCTTAGTGATAGTGATAAAAAGACTAAAGCCTCCATATGTATCCCAAACATTCATGAATCACCTGCAAAACAACCTGGGAATTCTGGCAAGGGCATAAAACAACAGCCAAGAGCATAATTCTACCTGGGACAAACAAAGGTGCTCAGAATGGTAACACAGCAGTTAAATTGGGACTGAGTGGTCCAGCCTCAAAACTGGTGGAGAGTTTTTATTTTTTTTAAAACTGTTTCAATGCTTGATTTTGAGAGTGAGGTAAGCAGGTGTAAAGCAAGCTACATTAATACAGACACTCTGGCTTTACTTTTGTAGAAACACCAGCATCATACATACCTATAGTACAGGCTACAAAATAGACTCTGGAGGATTGCACCTGGATATCAAATCTATGGCAGTAAGCTACCAGTAAGCCTAAAAGAATAAAGAAAAAATAGATTTTTAAAGGACATACATGAGTACATACATACACATACACAAATTGTAAGATGGTAGAATCATAAAAAATAGGCCTGGAAGGGACCTTCAAAAGTCACCTATCCCCTTCTTGAGGCAGGATCGTATTTATACAAAACAAAATGTGAAGCCCAAAATGGCAAACAATACTGTAAATGAAGCCTAAGTAGTGCTAAATAAGGAGGTGCTGTCACCTCTCATATCTTACCTAATGTTCCTATTAATGCAGCACAACTCCCCATTTGCCTTTTGTGCAGCTGTGTCACACTGCAGACTAAAATACCGAGTCTGTGATCCACTAAGATTCTGAGATCCTTGTCCATAGTGCTGCCTTTTAGAGAGCTGTCACTCATTTTGATACAGAGAATGAACGGCATTGTAGTACTTTTTAGATAGCCTACAAACCATGACTTTTTGTGCCCTTAATGTTTGACTTACGACTAACAGTCTGTTTTTTACCATGCTGATATATTCAAGCAAGTGCACAGCTCAGCTTATGGATTGCACAGAAGTTATATATGCTTCTACTATACTGAGCTTGCACTGAGAGCTTAATAAAGTTGATATCAGTGGTTCTCAATCTTTTGGGGGTCATGTACCCACTTTTACGTGTTTCACTACTTTGTTCACTTATAATTCCATGTTATGGTTAAAAAAACTCAATACTTTTTGTCACTATAGCCACACTGTAACCTGTAAGATCGCAGAATGCATTCTTATTTCTTTGATTTTGTTTCTTCTGTTTTTCAGTCCCTTATGTACCCTTTAAAAGCTTGCCATGTACTCTTTTACACAACAGATTTTGCCTGTGGGCTACAGCCGCTCAGAAACTACAAGGCCCTCCCTGTTTCTGGAGGAGGGACATTAAGTATGTAGCAAGTGACTTTATCATAAAAAATGGGAGGGGGGGTGTGGGTCAAAAGTTAATAATGTGTGCTCCAAAGGGGCACAAAGAACAGAGTATACTGGCCAGCACCAACTGGCCCTCAAACTATCAGAGACAAAATATTGGGCTAGATGGATGAATGGTCTGACCCAGTATGACACTTAAATTCTCAGTGTGTATGTACCCTACCTCTCTATGGATTCAGACCTTCTAGTGGTGGAGAGGCCTGTGTATCCTAACAATCCTCAGAGCTATGTTATCCACAGTCTCACACTCCTGACAAGGTCACCCATGACAAACAGGCCAGAGCGGAGGTTCCAGACAAACCACAGTCCAATTCCAAGTCCTCAGTGGTAGATCAGGTGGAAGATGATGTCAAAATCTCAACAGCTGTAAAGATGGGAGAAGACTGCAGTCAGATGGAGGTCTCCTGTTGTCTAGGGTTCTCTCTTGCCACTGGTTCAAGATCTCCACCATATGAAGATCACGTGGTTGCTGTTTCCATGCACCAACTTCCTCATGTTAAATAAAGTCATCTGTAGGCTTCTACCACAGGAAGCAACATGCTCATCTGTACCAACCTCCAAAAGCCCTGTGGTGATGGACCAGTACTGATGGAGACAGGAGTAGTCCAGCCATGAATCTACATGCAGTGGTGGTAGCCTGATGACCATCTTGCACCTGGGTTGAGACAGGGGTGCAATTTGGCAGCTGCTACCATGACTGAGCTGTCCTATTCAGGATCCCCTCTGCTTGCCCTACATGGGGAAGGGGCTAGAAAAGGTGCCCTACACCTAGGTGGTCTTATCTGGCTAGTAACTGTGTTCAGCAGGATCAAACCTCTGAGGCTGAAAACATTATAAGAAGAAAATGATTTCACAATATGGAACATTCAAACCTTGATAGATAACCAAGGCAACGAATAACCAAAAGAACTGCCATTGTCTCTAGGGAACTACTGAGTTACACTGACATTACAGTTCTGAGTGAGACAAGATGACTGGATAAGGGTCAGCTGAGGGAAGAGGGTGGAGGCTACACCTTCTTCTGAAAGAGGAAACTGGCCCAGGACAGGCATGTTTACAGCGTTGGCTTCACCATCAAGAATCAGCTTGTCAGTCAACTTACAGAGCTCCCTGTAGACATTAGCAAACGTCTTGTGAGCCTTTGTCTTAGATTCACAGATTCATAGATTGTAAGGCCGGAAGGGACCTTGGAAGATGATTGGGTCCAGTCCCCTGCACCAAGCAGGAAAGAACACTGGGGGTCAGGTGACCCCAGCAAGGCGACTGTCCAGTCTCCTCTTGAAGATTTCCAGGGTATGTGATTGCTCCATCTCTGGAAGGAGCTTATTTCACAGTCTGGACATCCTGACCATGAAAAAGATTTTTCTAATGTTGAGCCTGAATCAGTCTTCCAGGAGTTTTTGGCCATTACTCCTAGTTTTCCTATCAGGTGCCCTGGTGAACAGTTGCTCACCAAGTCCTTGATGTACTCTCCCAGTGTAGCAGTAAGCTGTTGAGGTGACCTGGTAGCATCTTTTCTTCAGGCTGAAGAGTCCCAGATCCCTCAGCATGTCCTTGTATGGCTTGCCGTGTAAGACTCTGATCATACGGGTGGCTCTTCTTTGGACTCTCAAGTTTGTCTATGTCCTTGTTAAAGTGTGGTCTTAAGCTCAGCAACAACCAGCATGTCACTGTCATCAGTGTATATGCCCCAATGCTTGCTGACGATGATGCCAAAGAACAGTTCTACTCCAGTCTTGATCACATTATAATTAATACTCACAAGGAAGACAAGATCGTTCTCCTCAGTGACTTCAACACCAGATTGGAGGTGACCTGAAACTGAAATGGCATCACTGGGAAGGAAGGAGTAGGGAAACCAATTCCAACAGCATCCTTCTCTTAAGCAAATGCACAGAGCATAGTCTTGTCATCACGGACATCATCTTCAGATAGAGTGACAAATACAAGATTACCTGGAGGCACCCTCAGCCAAAGCACTGGTACCTCCCGTGATCAAATGGATGTCCAGATCACGCAAGCTGTGAGAGGAACCAATGACTGATGGACAGATCACCATCTTGTCAGATGGATTATGAACATCAGTGTTGCTCCGAAACACTGAAAACAGCCAAAAGCAATGAGAAGCACTTTCAACACGAAATCTCTTCAAGATTGAAGGTCTATATAAGGATCTCCGACAGGGTCACCATGAAAAGCTCTATACCCTGTCTACAAATGACGATAGCACTGAGGATGGTGTGCTGAATCCATTGGCTATACCACACATCAACAGCAACACTGGTCCGATGAGAGTGGCACCAAGATCCAAGTCTTCCCTGAGAGGACTTATTCTGCTTGGCAAGATGACACTTCATCTCAGCAGAAGGACACCTGTCAGTTCTTCAAAGCCAAAGCTCAAAGGAGGACCTGGGAAATCAAAAATCAGTGGTGGCAAGATAAAGACAAGGAGATCCAGCTCTATGCAGACAAATATGACATGCATAGCTTTTTTCAGACAACAAAAGCCATCTACGGCCCAATTTTCCATAGTTCTACTTCCGTGTGATTACAGAATGGCTCCATGCTCCTCAAAGACACTACGTCTATCCAAGCTAGCTGGAAAGAGCACTTTGAGTCACTACTGAATTATGAATCAATTGTGGCAGATACCACCACCAACTCTATCCCTTAATATCCCAAAAGGGGATTCCTCATCAACCCTCTTATATTAGAATAAGTTTGGCATGCCATTAAGGAAACCAAAAACAACAAGGCTACTGGACCAGATGGTATATCTGCTGAAATCTTCAAGGATCACAGCAAGGAACTGGTACTGAGACTCCATAAATTTGAATTGGGAACAACGAAGAGATCCCTGGAGACCTAAGGAATGCCAGTATCATGATTAACAGGATCCAGGTTTTCAGTTTGCTGTGGAAAAATGCAGATTTTCTCCTTTGAAGGAGAAAAATGTGTGAAACCATGAGTCTCCCCTTACAGGCTGGCAGAGTTCTAGCCTGCAAGCGGCTGGGGGGAGCAGGACACAAGGGGCAAGGGGTGCTACATTCATGTGCGCGTATACACATGCATGCAGCAGCCAGGCAGTGTGGTGGAGAGTAGCTTCCTCAGCTCCCTCCAGATAAGAGAAGCTGAGGCAAGGGGAGGGGTACAGGTGATGCATTGGGGGGGCAGGGAAGGGGGCACATGCCCATCCCAGATTTCTATGCTCACAGTGGGGCATGGGGCTGCAGTTGGGCCAAACCAGCTTTGGGCAGAAGACACCTCTGCACCCCATCAGACGAGACCCACCTACCACAAGATACAGTGCGGCAGCAGCGCTGAGTTGTGCACCCTGCTGTTGTTGGGTGGGAATGGGGCACCTCAATTTGGCAGGCATGGCAGTGCAGTGCTCCCTCCCGCACCAGATCCTGCCTGCTGGGCTAGTATTTGGATACCCTGAAAAGCACATCAAAATCCTGAGTCTTCCCCATGACCAGATGACTATGAAGCAAATTCAAGATGAATCCATTTGTCACCTGAACTGGGGGCAAGCAAGGATGTGTCATCACCCCAACTCTGTTCTCCATTTTTCTGACAGTCATCCTGGTTCTCATTAAGGACCACTTTTCTTCTGGAACCGAATACCAAATGTATGGAGGTCTCTTCAATTTGGTTTATTTTCTCTCAAGAAACAAAGTACTCAAAACAACTATCTTTGACCTTCAATCTGCTGATAACTGCACTATCCTTGTGCACACTGAGGAAAACCTCCAGACCATGCTGGATCTTTCTGGAGAAGCCTACCAAATGTTGGGCCTCTCTTTCAACAGGCCATGAATGTGATCCCTCCACCCCAATTACCATGGAGGGAAAGATCCAAGGACCCTGGAGATAATTGAGCACTTCCCCTACCTCAGTAGTCACCTCTCTCAAAGTGAACACTGATGAGGAGATACAGCATAGGATGCAGTGTGCAAGTGCCTCCTTTAGGAAATTGCTTTGGTATGTCTTATTGCCATCCCTGGAAAGACATCAAGATCTGTGTTTACAATCTGGTCATCATTCCCGCTCTTCTACAGATGTGAAATGTGGGTGACGTATTGTCGTCATCTCAAGAGCCTGGATAGGTATCGCCAACAATGCCTCTGGAAAATCTTCTACATCAAGAGGGAAGATCGCTACACAAGCACCAGCATCCTTGCTGAAACCACTATTTACCAGCACTGAGTCAGTGATCCTCTAGCACCATCTCTGCTGGACCAGATGCTGTGTGACTTGACTTCCAAAACAAGTGCTCTACTTCCAGCTTAGCAACAGCTTGAGATCTTGAGGTGCCCAGAGGAAATGCTACAGGGACATATTAAAGACATACCTTAAGAAAATGGATGCCAACATCAAGAGACGAGAGTAGCTGGCTGCCAACTAACTCCAATGGTGCTGCAACCTCAACCAAGTGGCAGCTTGTTTCGAGGTAAAGCATCTTACCCTCAAAGCACAGAAGAGGGAGAGGAGGAAGGAAAAGGAGAGGAATCCCAGCCTGCAGCCTACTTTTCCCAGAGGAGAGACCTGCAACTTCTGAATCAAGGTATTGCTGCCACTGATGTATGCACCCTAGTTTTGAAATAGTGCCCTAAAGGTATGGACAGATATACACATAAAGCACTTCAAAATTCCATCTTTATTTGAAGTACTTTTACTTTGTGGCATACAGGTAGCATACTGTTGCACAGACTCTCCCCACTACATTAATTCAAACTTTGCTGAAGCAGATGCAGTTGTGCTACTTCACAAGTAGGGGGCTAGTAAGCAGGAATGCTAGTCTCCCTTTTGGTCACAATTTCCCAGAGACTTCAGAAGACAGCTGAGTGTAAAATGCAGATTCTTATGGGTATTTGACCCCCATGCTTCTGGTCTGTGCTTCCTATAATCATCACATTGTCAGTAGAACTGGTCAGTTACATGTCTATAGCATTCTCAGAGTGACCAGAGGATGCATGCCGATCTTCTCCAGTCTTTGAATGAGCACCACCATGAAGTACTTGCTCAAATAATGGGTTGCCAACTGGCTGGTCAAATGGGTTGCCAACTGGCTGGAGGGCCGCACCCAGAGAGTGGTGGTGGATGGGTCTTATTCAGCCTGGAGGGATGTGGGCAGTGGGGTTCTGCAGGGCTCGGGCCTCGGGCCTACACTGTTCAACGTCTTCATCAGGGACTTGGACGAGGGGGTAAATAGCACCCTGTTCAAATTTGCTGATGACACTAAGATGTGGGGGGATGTGGGCACTCTAGAAGGGAGGAATAGGCTACAGTCGGACCTAGACAGGTTACA
>NW_017729018.1:1305616-1331250 GCF_001723915.1 Gavialis gangeticus | reverse complement strand
TGCCATGGCAGGGGGTCCGACTCGATGATGTGTTCAGGTCCCTTACGACCCTAGTAATTATGAAACTATCCACCTAACAGCAGAGGGGTTTCACACAAGTGGTCATATTTTCTTCCCTGTTTGAGCACCTCTGCCAGCTGGTATGCTGCAGCATGGCAGCTTAGGACTCGACTATCCTGGCACTGAAAACATGCTTCCTGAGATATATTCTGTGCTTGGTCAGTTTGAGACCAATGTGTTTGAGGAGGAAGAAATAAGAGGCTCCATAAAAGGCTTCCCTGTACACTGTCAAACCTTGTTTCTGTTCCAGAGAGAGAAGTGCTGAAGAAATGGATGGTGATGACAAGGACCTGAATGGTGGCAGAACTTCAGAATGTGCAGTGATAATTTTAGAGATGTCTTGAGTTTGCTGTGTTGCTCTAGAATCAAGCCAGTAACATGAGGGTGTCCATGAGCATGGAGAAAAAGATGACAATTGCCATTTGGAAGCTGGCAACCCCTGGTAACCTCCAACTCTATTCTATTGTCAAACACTTGGGCATGGGATAATCTATGCTAGGATCAGCCATCCAGGAGGTTTGCCATGCCAGCCAGCACATACTAGCACAAGGTTATTCAGACTTTCTAACCCACAGGAGGTCATACCTGGATTTGCCTTTATAAGGTTTCTAAACTGTATCAAGGTCCTTAATGGCAGGCACATTGCCATCCTGTGCCTAAGTGCACCTAGGCTCAAGGTAAATAAGCTGCAAAGGAGTATCAGCCACACTTCAGGGTGTCATGAGCCACTGATATCAATTCACAGATGATTACCAGCTGATCAAGCAAGATCCACAATACTAAGGTCTTCAGGAACTCTACCCCACTGCCCCTGATGATGCAGGCAAGAAGACAGTAGCTGTGTAAAATTTGTAATGTGTAATGTGATTCACAGAAAATGTGTTTATTTATATGAAAAAAGTTTAACAAAGAAATATTATAAAAAACCCAAACATTTAGTGCTGTATTGTAGAAACAAGTGGGAGTACTGGCAGTTTGTGAACTGAGAGAAAGGAAGTAGGCAGTCTAAGAGTGATGGAGAGTGGTGGAACAACATCTTGACACATAGTATGAATATGCTGGAGAGACTGAAGTCCCATAACACGCTGCTTTTCCTGGGCAAGCACTGTCCATGTCCTTGTGAGGTTCTAGAAAACTGTTCTCTCCCCAACATCCCTTAGTCCTTTTGGTAGGAATGTGATACGGAGTTCCTTCCCATACTGGAAAAAGGAGTTATCGGGACTTACAGTCAACAAGGCCAATGGAGAGATAGGGAGGAACTATCTGAGAGATACAGGTGGGGGACAGTGGTTAAGACTGTGCTAGTGGAGAGTCTGTTCATATAATGGATCTGTCATCAGGGTCTGTTCGTATAATGGTCAGGGCTGCAGAAGGAAAAAGTTTGGATGCAAGACAAAGATGTGAGACTGGAAGGAATAGCATGGGGGCTACGCAGAGGAGGGGAAGAGGCATGAGGAACTTGTCTTGAGTGTGTAGGCCTGTTGTCAAGGGGAACCCGTTTGGGTCTGAGGTAAATAAGCCTAGCCTTGGCTCTGGGCTAAGAAAGTCTGGTCATAGGGTACAAAATGTAGCATGACTTAAAAGCTGAGGATGGCTATGAGAGACTGCTTTTTCCCCTCTCCAAGCAGAAATTATCCATCAGCATCTGCATAGTCTGCTTTGCCATGTCCACAACCTCTCCAGTGGGCTTGGCATTTGGCATGTCTGGAAGATCCTTCACAGCTGATCAGGTCAGCACAGTGGTCCTGATGGTACTTCATCTGTTAATGTCAGGCTCCTGCAGGCATAGCTCTTCTCTGAGGATGCTACCAGAAGTGTCAGCATCTCTCCTTCTTGCTCTTTTTTTCTCCTCCATCTCAGTTTGGTTACTTGCAGAGCTCTAGCCTCAGGCTTTGACCTTGGAACCTCAGCAGCAGGAACACAAACAGGAGCAGTAACAACTGCAGGTGGCATTCCTGAAAGGTGAATAAATAAAGAGGCTCTTTTGAAACATTTGTCTGGCTTAATAATTAGGAAATAGGAACACAAGATTTGAAGGGGTCTCTTGGGCCATTAAGTCCAGAATCCTGTAGTTGTTAACTGAAGGAAACCCTAATATCACCCCTTCAAACCCTTTCCTAACAACATGGAACAACACGGTGCACAAGCTTCTGGCCCTGTGGGTTGGATGAGTGGGGCTAGGCCAGAGTCATGGTCCTTTGCCTAAGATCTTCTGAGTGTGTATCAGCCAACTACTTCCACATTGCTGCACTGGCAGGGAATTAGCAACACCTTTGGGCCAGATCCTGTGGGTGGGGTTGATCCATGGGTGGAACCAGTGTGGGGTCAATGCACTGAGTCAGTCTGCTGGTGAGCTGCCATATGTGCCAGATTAGGCTACAAAGTGACCCCATGTGCCAATCTAGTCCCATATGCTATGGGACTGGTGGCACTGTTAACTGCCATAGCTTTCAGAATCATTTTCAGAGCTATGGCAATTAACACTGCCACTGTGCTCCCCCACTGTCAGATTTCTGGACCTATGGGGAGCCCCAAGGGCTGGATGACACAGCCCTACAGGCCAGATTTGGCCTGCATGCTGGAGGTTGAGCACCACTGATATACAGCATTCTTGGTGTTTTAGATAACATACTATAGGTAAAACCAGGGGAGACAAGGGTGTTGCTAATGCCCAGTCACTGCAATGAGGAGGAAGCAGTTGAGTGATATACACTCAGAAGATCTTAGGAAAAGGATCATGACCCATGCCACATAGGAAGGCAAAAACACCTTAAGAACAAGATCTTCACCTGGAGAGCCCTAGATATTCTAAGTATAGTCAAGAACATCAGTGCACCTCAGTCTAAAACCATGAGTCTTAGTTGTCACCAGTATTCCAGTACTTCAGAGGAAGGTAAAACAGTCTCAGAAGCCAGTAACATTCATGGGGTGACGGATGGGGAAGAAGGGGGGAGTGCGAAGTCCCAGGGAAAGCTCTGACACTTGGAATTATAAAACACCTTCCATACACTGAGCTACATTTATACCTCACCAAGGGCTTGCAAACATAAGTCTACATATCACAGACACTCCCTATCCTATCATCCCATACCTCCTACAAATGTATCCAGTTCAACCTTAAGGCAATTTAGGCTCTTTGCCCATACTTGTTTGGAAGACCATACTAAAATTTTATTTTTGATAGTTGAAAATCTTCTAATTTCTGATCCAAATTTATCTGTAGCCAGTTTGAAGCTTTCTGATACTTTGCTGGTCTTGTATTTTTGCCTAAAACAGCTCTTCTCCTTCCCTGATATTCTTTTCACCAATTTACTTGTGAACAGCAATCATACCCTCTGCCATCTGTGCTAAACAAGCCAAGCTCCTTTAAATCATCTTTCATAAGTCTTGATTCTCTTAAGCGGGACCACCAAATCAGGAGGAAGAGGTGGAAACTGTCTTTTTAAAATAATTGACAGAAGTTTGCAAATCACAGAACCTGATTCTCATGGGGGGGACTTTAATTACAGTGACATCTGGGAAGCACAGCAGTGCACAAACAGTCCTGAAAATTCTTGAAGTGTATTGCGGATACCTTCTTGAGACAGATGGTAGAGAGGCAAACTAGCAGGGAAGCTCTTCTAGACTTGTTGCTCACAAACAGGGAGGAAGTGGTTGAGAATGTGAAGATGGAAAGTAACGTGGATGGATAACAGTCACCACAAAATAACAACGTTCAAGATCCTCAGGGGAGGTAGGAAGGAAAGCAGCAGAATACACTGGACTTCAAAAAACAAAAACAAAACAAAAAACCAAAAAAACCAAACAAGAGTTTAACATACCTAGGAAACAGGTGGACAGGATCCCCTGGGAGGCAAGTTTCAAGCATGAAGGAGTCCAGGAGGTCTGGCTGTACTTTAAAGGAGGCCCTTTGAGGGGTACAGGAGAAGCTATCCTGATCCGATGAAAGAATGGGAAGTACAACAGGAGACCAGCCTGGCTAGACCACAATCTCTTCAATGAGGTGAAACTTGGAAAGGAATCTCACAAAAAGTGGAAAACTGGTCACATGACTTGGGAGAGTATAAGAGTATCACATAGGCAGGCAGGGAGAAAATTAGGAAGGCCAAGGCACAATTAAAGGTGCAGCTGTCAAGGAACATAAAAGACAAATAAGGGATTCTATATGTATGGCAAGGGTAAAAGGAAGACCAAATCATAGGACTCTTATGAAATGCAGAAAGCAATTTAGTTACAGATGATGCAGGGAAGGCTGAAGTAGTTAACACATTTTTTACCTCAGTCTTCCCAAATACAGGCAGCTACCAGACGATGAGTGCAGTTAGCAACACAGAAAAGATAGGGAAGGAGACCAGCCTAGAGTAATAGAGGAACAGGTTGGGATTACTTATATCAGCTAGATACTTTAAAGTCAACAGGGCCTGATGGGATGAACCCTAAGGTACTGAAGGAACTGGCTGAGGTAATTTGAAAGTCATGGAGGCTGGGTGAGGTCCTAGATGATAGGAAAAGGACAAACATAGTGTCCATCTTTAAGAAAAGGAAGAGGAGCATCCAAGGAATTAAAGACCAGTCAGTCTGACTTTGAAATCTGGAGAGATCATGGAGCCGGTCCTCAAGGAATGTTCTGTAAAGCCCTCATAGGAGAACAAGGTGATCATGAACAGCCAGCATGGAT
Source organism: Gavialis gangeticus (assembly GCF_001723915.1). Lineage (NCBI taxonomy): Eukaryota > Metazoa > Chordata > Crocodylia > Gavialidae > Gavialis > Gavialis gangeticus. Next base: position 1,326,512 of record NW_017729018.1, on the reverse strand, counting down.
TTACCATGAGAAAGTCATGCCTGACAACTAGATTTCCTTCTATGAAAAGGTGACAGGCTTGGTGGATGTGGGGACAGTAGTGGATGTGATATACCTTGACTTTAGCAAGGCTTTTGATGCTGTCTCCCATGACATTCTTATTAGCAAACTATGGAAACAGAGACATGATAAAAGTACTGTAAGGTAGATACATAACTGGTTGGATCTTAATGCTCAATGAGTATAATTGATCATAATTGATCATATGCAATGAGTATAATTGATCATAATGCTCAATGAGTAGTCAAAGGCTCAATGTCTAAGTTGGGAAGAGGTATCAAATGGAATGCCTCAAGGATCTGTCCTGGATCTGGTACTGTTCAACATCTTTATTACTGAAATGGAATTGAGTGCATGCTTAAAAAATTTATGGATGACACCAAGTTGGGTAGAGTTGCAGAGAAGTCTGAAGGGTAGGGCTAGGATCCAAAATGACCTGTTTACACTGGAAAAATGGTCCGCAATCAACCAAATGAAATTCAACAAGGAAAAATGCAAAGTCCTGCATTTGTGAAGGAAAAACTGCACGCACAAATATAGACTGGGGAATGACTGGCTAGGTTGCAGTACTGCAGAGAAGGAATCGGAGATTACAGCAGATCATAAGCTGAATGAGAGCCGTGTGCTTTAGTTACCAAAAAAAAAAGGTCAACAGCATACTGGGCCGTATCAACAGGACTGTCACTTAAAAATCAAGAGAAGCGATTCTTCTGCTCTATTCAGCACTAGTGAGACCTTACCTGGAGACCTGTGTCCGGTTTTGGGCACCACACTTCAAGAAGCATGGGGGTAGATTAAAAGAGTCCAGAGGAAAGCAACAAAAATGATTAGAGGTCTGGGAAGCATGACTTATGAGGAAAGGCTGAAAGAGATAGGGTTATTTAGTCTGGAGAAGAAAAGCTGGAGAGAGGATTTGATAACAGTCTTCAAATTTCTCTATAGCCACAAGGGATAGAACTAGGAGCAATAACATCAAGCTACAGCAGAGGAAATTCAGGTTGGAAATCAGAAAGAACTTTCTGACTATGAGGGTCGTCAAGTATTGGAATAGGTTACCTAGGAAGTTGTGAACTCTCCACCCTGCAAATATTCAAAAGCATGTTTGACAGACCCTTGCTGGGATGGTTTAGTCAGGTATGATCCTGTTTTTAGCAGCAGGCTGTACTAGATGACCTCATGAGGCTCCTTCCAGCCCTTTGGCTCCTATGATCCCATGTTAGTTGTCCTTAGAATTCCAGAAATGCACCCAGTAGTCTAAACGGGGTCTCACCAATGCTGCGTACAGAGGTCCTAATACTTCCTTGTCTCCACTGCATAGGCCAGTGGTTCTCAACCTTTTTGGACTCAAGACACCCCTCCATAACTTTTATGGATTGAGTGGCAAACAATTTCAAAATTTATTGTATATAATTAAAGTGATTATCTTCTTGCAGAGGGCCTGGGCAGTGGCGATGAGAGACTCACCAGGCAGGGACAAGCCTAAGCCTGCACTTATCTGCATATCTCCTCACACCCTGGGGCACCTTTCAAAAGATTTGAGGGCACCCTGGTTAAGAATCACTGGCATAGAACCTAATAAATGCTATCTTGGGATGCGTCTTTTCACAGCTGCTTTGCAGTGATAACATAGCCATCCTGAAATCAACTAATAAACTCATGCCGTCTCTTCCTCAGATGTCTCTCGTCTATATTACATTCACCATTTCGTTGAAGCCAGTGTTATTGGTTCCTAAGTGAAGGACTCTGCACTTCATACTTATTATATTTAATTCAATTTTTAATGCTCTATTTCACAAGTTTTTCTAAATGAGTGGTTCTTAACCTTTTTAGACTTAAGACACACATTGTTAGACTTCAGGCACCCCTCAGAAAATACCAGCTCTTAGCTTTCACTTATTCTTTTGATTATGGAAAAATAATAGAGCAATTCTTCTGTTGCAAAACACTCAAAATGTTGTGAAGTTTCTATGGATTCCTAGGTGAAATCTCTGGGTTTACCTTGTAAATCATATGTAGGTGTTTGCATACCTAACAGTGCTAATATTGAGGAGCATCCTGCTGCACCCTTAAAGGATCTTGCAGCACCCTGGTTTGAGAATCAGTGATCTAAATCTTTCTGTATAATAATTCAGTCCTCTTATTTATTAGCAATACCTCCCAGGATAAGTCAGCCACAAATTTCATGAGGTCATATTGACAGTATCCATGTTACTGATAACAAATCATATAGGACAGGGTCCCAAGACTGATCCCACCAGTAACCACTCTCCAGTGAGATATGCTCACTGCCTATCATTGACTTCTTTGAGTGAATTCCTTATCCATGTCAGCAATGCACCCTTACCATCAAAAAACACCAGACCTTGAGAGAGATATTCTCAGCAATATCCCCCTGGCCTTCAAACAACTTCATACCTGGCCAAATTCACCATCAGAAGCAACCCCCCCTCTGACCAACAGACACAGGGGCAGAGCCAGGATTCAGGATTTGTGGTGACAGTGGTATGGCCACACCAACTTTGGCAGTGTGGTGTATGTGCAGTGAAGATTGCTCATGTGCCACCTGGCAGAAGGGGATGTGGCCACACATACTGCTTAAACTGGAGTTCTGTTCAGTCACCGAGATAAATAATAATCTTGGACCAATTTTGCCAAATATTTCCCATGTGGCACTATCAATGAGGTGGTTCACCAACTGAAAACTTCCTAGAGGCCAAACTGGAATGCAGAAAATACTTTGCTGAACTGAAGAACCTGAACCCCAAACAGGAGGACATTTGATGACTAGGTCTTTTGGTGGAGGTTTTACTTCAGGTCCCCAAATGCTGCTCTGATCCCTGTGGAGGCAAGGGTGCACGCAGCAAAACGGGGCTAACAATTCAAAAAAGGATCCCTCTGGGATGCATCACTAGTGAGAGAAAAAGGGAACATCCCTGTTGGCTTTACTTATAAAAAAAAAAAACAGGTCACTGCCATAAAGATTGCCTACTAACGGACTGCAGATACATGCAGACCTAGATATCTGTGGTTCAGACACAGAGCCCAAGGCAGAGGGACTATGGGGTGCCACTTAAAATAGGGGATACCCAGGTCCTAGGTTTGGTGAATTCAGGTTCTGAGCAAACATTTATCCAAGACCAGTTTGTGGACCCTGACCAGCTGACAATAGTCGGGTATATATGGGACCTGCATCAATGGGGATGTCAGACTTTGTAACCCCACAAAAGTAAAACTGATGTTTGGTGGCCAGACAGTGGAAATAACTGCCAGTGCTGATGGGCCAGAACTGGGCCCCAGTGACTAGATTACTGTATGTTGCAGAAGAAAGTAGGAAGGACTGGGATGATCATGGACCCCTAGAAAGCTGACTAGACAAAATATTCCTGTTTGACCCAGAGTTGTTTGGACCTCGGCCCCTATCAGTTGGGTCTGCAGATGCAGATCAATGCGTGGCTGCGCAGATGGTGTCAGCAGCAGGGCTTTGGCTTCTTTGACCATGGGATGTTGTTCAAAGAAGGAGGATTGCTAGGAAGAGACAGGATCCATTTTCTGGAGGAGAGAGAAGAACATCGTCGGAGGCAGGATGGCTAACCTAATGTGGAGGTCTTTAAACTAGTTCCACTGGGGGATGGAGACGAAGGCCCTGAGGTAAGTGGGGAAGCGGGGGACCTGGAGGAAGACCAAGCAGGAGGGGACAACAGGGGAGGCCTTCTAATTCTTCCTCCGAAAGTAGGGCAATTGGCTAGTTACCTCAGGTGTCTGTACCTGAATGCATGGAGCCTGGGAAACAAGCAGAAAGAATTGGAAGTCTTCCCACAGTCCAAGAATGATGTGATTGGAATAACAGAGACTGGGTGGGATAGCTTGCATGACTGGAGCGCTGCCATGGATGGGAACAAACTGTTCAGGAAGAACAGGTAGGGGAGATGAGGAGGAGCAGTTGTGCTTTATGTAAAAGAGCCACATGATTGTTCAGAGCTCCGGTATGAAACTGGAAGTGGCCTGTTTGAATTCTCTGGGCTACAGTCAGAGGGGAGAGCAACAAGGGTGATGCTGTGGTTGGTGTCTGTTATACACTACTACATCAGGAGGATGAGGTCAATGAGGCTTTCTCCAAACCGCTAGAAGAAGTTTCCTGACCACAGACAGAAAGCTGACAAAAAGTAGAAAAACAACTAAAGAGGGATATAAGAGTATTACTGAGGGATGAAAGCAGGAAGGCTAAAGCATAACTGGAGTTGAATCTAGTAAGGGACATGAAGGGTAATGAGAAGGGTTTCTATGTCAGCAACAAGAGGAAGATCAGGGTCCTTTACTAAAACGGGAAGAGGCATGATATGGAAAAGGCTGAAGTGCTCAGTGCCTTTTTCACCCCAGTCTTCACAGGCAAGGTCAGCTCCCAGATTACTGCACCTAGCAGCACAGTTTGGGGAGAATGTGAGCAGCCAACAGAAGTGAAAGAACAGGTTAAGGACTATCTAGAAGAGCTGGATGTGTACAAGTCTATGGGGCCAGATGGGATGCACCTGAGGGTGTAAAGGCCGATGTGATTACAGAGCCGCTGACCATCATCTTTGAAAATTCACAGAAGTTCTGGATGGTTGGCAAAAGGCAAATATAGTGCCCATCTTTAAGAATGGGAAGGAGAAGGATCTAGGGAACTACACACTGGTCTGCCTCACTTCAGCCCCTGGAAAAATCATGAAACAGGTCCTCAAACAATCTGGAAGCACTTGGAAGAGAATAAGGTGATTAGGAACAGTCAGCATGAAATCACCAAACGGAAGTCATGCTTGACCAACCTGACTGCCTTCTATGATGAGATGACTGGCTCTGTGGATATGAAGTGAGCAGTGGACATGATATACCTTGACTTTAGCCAGGCTTTTGATACGGTTTCCCACAACATTCTTGCAAGCAAGCTAAGGAAGTAAGGGTTGGATGAATGGACTGTAAGGTAGATAGAAAACCGGCTGGATCATCAGGCTCAGAGGGTAGTAGTCGATGGCTCAATGTCTAGTTGGCAGTTCTCAAATGGAGTGCCCCAGGGCTCAGTCTTGGGCCAGTTTTGTTCCATATCTTCATCAAAGACCTGGAAGATGGGATGAAATGCACCCTCAGCAAGTTTGCAGATGACACCAAGCTGTGGGGAGTAATGGATACACTGGAAGGTAGGTTTAGGATTTAGAAAGACCTAGACAGATTGGAGAATTGGATCAAAAGGAAGCTCGTGAGGTTTAAAAAAGACAAGTGCAAGTCCTGAACTTAGGACAGAACAATCCCATGCACCAGGCTGGGGGCTGACTGGCAAAGCAGCAGCTCTGTAGAAAAGGACCTTGGGGTTACAGCGGACAATAGGCTGAATATGAACCAACAGCGTGTCCTAGTCACAAAGAAGGTAACAGGATACTGGGCTGCATTGGTAGATGTGTTGCCAGCAGATCAAAGGAAGTGATTCTTCCCCTCTATCTGGTACTGGTGAGGCCACATCTGGAGTACTGTGTTCAGTTTTGGGCCCCCAACTACAGAAAGGATGTAGACAAATTGGACAGAGTCTAACGGAGGGTAACAAAAATGGTTAGGGGGGGCTGGGGCACATGACTTCTAAGGACAGGCTGAGGGAACTGGGCTTATTTAGTCTGGAGAAGAGAAGACTGAGGGGGTATTTAACAGCAGCCTTCAACTACCTGAAGGGGGGTTCAAAAGAGGATGGGGCTAGACTCTGCTCAGTAACGGCAGATCGCAGAACATGTAACAGCAGTCAAGTTGTAGCAAGGGAAGTTTAGGTTAGATATTAGGAAGAATTTTCTCACTAGGAGGGTAGTAAAACACTGGCACAGGTTACCCAGAGAGGCTGTAGATCTTTATCCTTGGTGGTTTTTAAGACCCCAGCTAGTCAAAGCCTTGGCTGGGATGATATAGTTGGTGGTGGTTCTGCTTTGAGCAGGGGGTTGGATTAGATGCCCTCCTGAGGTCCCTTCTAAGCCTCATTTTCTATCATTTTATGAAATACTGATGGGTCAGAAGAGAAGCAGTTTTGGCAGGGGCAACACCTAGTAAAAGCTCTGGTAAAGATGTTGGGGTACAATGTGACCTAGGTGGCCCTAGGGAAAACACCTTGACAGAGGGGTAGTACCTGTAAGGGAAGGCCATGATTTTACGCTCAGGCAGTGACTGTTGGGGCCCTTTGAACAAAGCACCAGTGGCTCCATTCTAGTCCTAGTGGATTTACAGGACCCACTATTCAGAGGCAGTAGCTATCCATTGCACTTTGGCCCAAACAGTGGCTACAAAAATGTTGAAAATATTTTCATGCATAGGTCTCCCATAGGATATACTAAAAGATCAGGGCATTGTGTTTATGTCCTGATCACTAGCAGCAGTATGCACCTTGCCTGTGGTTTTTTGCTCCCTGAAGAGCTAATTAGCAAGACCAAAAAAAAAATGAAACAATCTTTAAAAAAAAAAAAGACCAAGAAAACAAAACCCTGTTCTCCTGCTCCCTGTCCCCTCCCTGTTGACACTGGAAGGGGACTGCTGTGGCTCTGGTCTTAGCATAGGAGTCTGGACCTTTCATGCAATAAGTGGTTCAGCCAACTGCTTGCTGCTGGTTCACAAGAGTTCCCTCACCATTTGCTGCTCTGATGCTCTTCTCTCTAGAGTGTTTAAGCTCCCAGTGAGCCACCGCCTTCATAGATTTCATAGACATTAGGGCTGGGACCTTGGGAGACTGAGTCCAACCCGCTGCCCAAAGGGCAGGAAGTCAGCAGGGGTCATAGGAGACTCTTACCAGGAGTCTCACCATAACTGTAACTACTCAACAAGGCTTGCAGCTGCCTCTTAAAGGGACAGGCAACCCTGTTACAGGGACCTTTAAAAGTGCACCTGTGAGAGCCTCTACCCCACACAGACAGATGGATTGGTGGAGATATTTAATCAAACTTTAAGGAAGTTAGGTGACAGGAGAACCCAAGAAATGGGATGTTCTTCTACACTATTTGTTATTTGTGATCCAGGACTTTTCCTAATCATCAATGGTGTTTTCACCTTTTGATCTCCTGTAAGGGGGAGAATCTCATGTTATATTAGACCTCCTTCAGGAAGCCTAGCAGACAGGGCGTGACATCTCAAAATGTAGTGCAGTATGTTCTCCAGCTACTGGAACAGTTGGATCTTGAGAGGGAATTCAGCCAAGAGAACCTCTGAACTGTGCAAACAGTCCCAATCACAACACGACAATCAGAATATGCACAACTGGTATATCAACCAAGGGACTAGGTCCTACTGTTACTGCCCTCATTTAGAAAGCACACCATCAGCCAAATGGGTGGGGTCCTCTGAGGTGGTAAGATGACTTGGGGAGGTAAATTCTGAAGTGCACATGCTGGGGAAGTGATGTAGGTCCCAGATAAATCTCCTGAAACCATGGAGAGTCTGAGAGACACTTAATGGCTCAATTTGTTTGACAGAAAACATGGAAATGTGCAAGAAAAGGTTTGACTTCCAGCCAGTACAATTGCCTTTGGAGCAGAACCTGTCCAAAACACAGCAAGTGGAAACAAGGACCCTAGTGGAGGTAATCCAGAAGTGTTTGTGACCAAACCTGGGAGAACTACCCTATTAGTTATCATACTGTATTGAAACCAGTGTGCCCAGTCTAAAAAGGGTTCTCCAGAGTACCAGAGAAATTATGGGAAACCGAGAAAGGAAGTAACAGAATATGCTGGATACGGAAGTGATCAAAGCATCTTCAAGCAAATGGAACAGTCTACATTGGTCCCATATCAGATTGGCACCAATATAAGGGAAATTGACAGTATTAGCAATCAGCTTTTTTGGCTGATGTGGCTGATAATGTTGCTGATAAATGCTCTGTGCACGTACACAGCCACAACTGACCACACAAGCAGTTAGCAGCGCAGCCTGGTAGCGTGGCAAGCAGCCAGGTCTGGCTAGTACGTCTGTCGTGAGGGAAGGGGCTGGTGGGGGTGGGGGGGCAGATTGAGTTCCCTGCAATGAGGGAGGGAGTGGGGCTGGGGCAGGAGCAGGCACTGTGCAGAAGGGGTGGGGCATGGGAAGGAGCAGTGCATGGCTTGTTCAGGGCTGTGGGGGGGGGGGGTAGCTCCTGCTGTTCCATGCACCCTGGGAGGGCACAGGGGGTGTGTGCCCCCAGATCTGCACACGGGATGAAGGAGGGCTGCCACTGTGGGCTGGAGCCAGGGCTGTGCCAAGCTTGTCCCAGCAGGGGCTGGGCTGGGCTGGGCTGGGTGGGCGGTGATGCTGGGAGGGGGGTAAATTGTGGTGGCTACAGACTCCCCCTGCAGCCCCTCTCCCAGCACTCCCACTGTCACCCACTCCGAGTGCAGCCCAGCCCAGCCCAGCCCAGCCCAGCCCAGCCCAGCCCCTGCCGGGACGAGCTTGGCACAGCCCTGGCTCCAGCCCACAGTGGCAGCCCACCTTCATCCTGTGTGCGGATCCGGGGGCACACGCCACCCGTGCCCTCCCTGGGTGTGCGTAGCAGTTGGATCAGTACTGGCTGATGTGGCTCATTAAAAAAGTTGGCCATCAGTATTGGCCTAAAAAATCTCTATTGGTGCACCCTTAGCCTGACTATATTGGTTACCAAACTGGACAAGAGAATCTCGTTTTGCATTGATTTCTGAAAATGAAATGTGGTGTTGAAGTCTAATGCATACTGGATACCTTTGATCAATGAGTTGCTACAGCAGCTAGGGGATGCTAAATATATAACACTGGATTTGATGAGGGCTACTGGCTGATCTCCCTACTGCCAGAATCCTGGGAATTAACAACATTCACACCTTGAGGGCTGTATCTGTTCAGAACTCTCCCTCTGGGGCTCCATGGTGCCCAGCTATCTTCCAACAGCTAATGGACAAGGTACTGCAGCTACACTCAGAATGTGCCACAGGGAACCTTGATGATGTAGTCGTGTTTACGAGTACCTGGAAGGAAGACCTCTAGCAGGTCATGGCAGTGCTATAGTCACTTCAAGCAGAAGGCCTTATGGGAAATCCAGCAAAATGCTGACTTGGCTAATAACATTCTGCTAGTAAGAAAGTATTTGGGGGACGCTTTAAGCAATGGGAAGATTAGACCCCTCTAATGGAGTCCCCAGTATCCAAAACAAAACAAAAAAGCAACTGAAGTCTTTCCTCAAGTTGGCAAGTTCTTACTGGTGCTTTACCCCAAATTTCTTATCAATAATTCCCCACTAATAGAAAAACTGCATACTATGGCACCCTGATCTGTGCAGTGGACTCCAGCATGGGTGGGAGCATTTGGAGAAATAAGAAATGGATACTATATAATGCCATGGTACTGTGCCGTTTGGAATTTGACTGCAGGCTTATTTTCAGGTGGATGCCTTGGAGCAAGACCTTGCAGCTGTTCTCTCTCAGAGCTCTGAGAACATCTGAAGCTTTTGCCCCAAGAGCAAAACTACTCTGTGCCATAAAGTGCTTTGGGTGAATCTGATATCCTTTATTAGACCAACTTAAATAGTTGGAAAATTTTTTCTTAGCAAGCTTTCAGGTTTAAACACCTTTTGTCAATCTGAGGAAGCATCTACAGTTGGTGTGTGCTCTTCCCATCCAGCTGCAGATGCTTCCTCAGCCTGACGAAAGGTTTTTAAACCCGAAAGCTTGCTCAGAAATTTTTTTCCAACTATTTAAAGGATATCAGATTCAACCAAAGAACCTTGTCTGCCTATGTCCTTAGACCAACATGGCTACAACCTACACCCTTGCCATAAAGTGGGTAATTGAGGTTCTTGGTATTATCTCCTTGGGCCCCCTTTTACCCTGCTTACTGATCATGCCCCTTTAACATGGGTGAAAGCAAAGTGAGAAGCCAATGCCAGCCTGATGCATTAGTATCTGATATTGCAAACTTACTCCTTGGAGATCTACCATTGATCAGGAAATGCACATACCAATGAGAACTTTTTTTCATGGGACAGAGCAGGGCTAAATTCAGACGAGTGGGTCTCAAATTCCACACTTGGGGAGGGTAGATATATAACTGAGTGGTTTTTCTTTTTAAGAAGGTCTAGCCAGCTCACTTAAGGATTCAGCTATGGGACATTCTGCTAATAAGGAAGTCTTCCGCTGGAGGCTTAAAACCCAGAGGAGAGAGCAGAAGGAGGCAGGCTGTAAAGGAACAGCTTGCAAGAAGGAGAAACCAGGATGTCATACTGGGCAAAACCAGAGTGGAAAGTGGCACTTCTAAAGTCTTGAGAGGATGGACAATTTTGGTTTGTACTGTTTATATTGTGAGAGATTGAAGTTTCTTGGATAGGACTAAAAGCAGAGCCTAGCCTTCAGTAGGATAAAGCAGATTCTCAACCAGGGTGCCAGGGCACCCTGGAATGGTATGAGCTATGAAGAGATAAGCAGATAAATTAAGCAGATAAGTGCACCACCCCCACTGAGAGGTCCCTCAGCAAGGAAGTAAACACTGTAACACATGAAAGTTTTTGATATTGGGTGCCACTCAATTTACCCAATATGGAGGGGTGCCTTGAGTCCAAAAATGGTGAGAACTACTGGGACAAAGGATAAAGGACCTGCTTTGATCCCACTGACAAGGATGCACACCTTAAGGAACTGGAGCACGGAAACTTACAATACAATTACAAAACTGTTGTCACTCAGTTCCTGGTCCAAGCTGCTACAATACCAAACCTCGGATAAGCACAACAGAAGCCTGTTTTCACCCCCAATCCCCAGCTTGAATACCTTAGACTAATCATTAATGACCTCCAGCCCCTTATGAAAAATGATGACCATTTCAAAGTAGCCTTGAGGGACAAACCTGTTCTTGTTTACAGGTAGCCTGTCAATCTCAAATGGCATCTCTCCAGCAATAGACCACATAACTTATTCTCACCAAGGCACCAGATCTTACTCTGGATCCAGATGCCAGCTGTGTCTGCTCATCAACATATAATCCATTTTATTTGGTCTGTTGATGTTGTGGTCTAACATCTGAGATTTGCTCCTCTACTAATGTCAAATATGTTATCACCTGCTTACAGTGCCCTCTGCTGCCTACAGTGCCCTCTGCTCTCTACAAAATGAAGGGACCCCAATTAGACATCAATTCCAGAAAGACACATAAGTTGGTGGCAGAACGCTTTAACATCCCTGGACTTCCCATTACTGACTTCTGAGTAGCTGTTCTTAGACAATGAAACTTTAAAAGCCAACTTCAGTGGGAAATTGCAGAACAAAAAATCATCTACAAATTGGATTGCACTGTCTAAACCAAGGCTGTCCAAATGATGGCCAACAGGTTGCATCCAGACTGCAAAGGGTTAGTGGGCAGCCCACAGTCTCCTACCCAACTTCCATTCCCCGCATTGCTCTGGCTGATGTGGCAGCAACTGGAGTCTCTGGAACAGGGCAGCATAGCTAGACAGGGCCTGGTAAGCGCTCTGCGCTTCTGACAGGAAGGGAAGGGCTTGTGCTGCAACCTGGGGTTTGTAACGGAGCCAGAGACTTCCTGATACTTTTAAGGGCAGAAGAGCTGCAGAAAGTCTTGGGTGAAGGGAGCTGCCTGCCAGAGGCTGCAAAAGACAAGTCATGGGACAACAGGCTGTAAGTGCCTACTGCAGTGTTAGTGGCACAGCAGTAGTACAACAGGCCAGAGCCCAACTTAGGGAAGAAAAACACAGCCACAGCAGTTAGGTTAGCCAGTAAACCTAGTGGAATACACCTAACAGCTGACCTAGGAAAAAACGTGACCCAAACGAGCAAGGCTTATGGAATATATTAGGTCAGGGAGAGCCTGGGAGTCAGTCAGGCCCTGCAGGCTGCCAGGGAAAGAGCTCTGTACTGGGTGGAGGGGGACTGGCTAGGATCCATCTGCCCTGGGGACTGGAAGGAATGAACTGAAGGCTGGTAAATAGCTCAGTTTTGGTATTCAGCTTGGGTGTTTATAGTCTGCATTATAGCCAATGGGCTTATCTTTTTGTTATAAGTTAGACTAAAGGGACTAACACAGGAAGCTGGAGATCCCAGATATGCCCAAGGGGCACGTGATTGCCTGTAAACTCAGCATGGGGTTAGGCTCCAGGCCCAGCTTGGAGGATGCTGGGAAAGGGGAAGCCTGAACCCAGGAGTGAGACCAGAGCCCCTTGAGGGGTGAAGACTAAGCTCATAAGGGGGCAAGATCCAAGGCACTTGCAGGCAAATCTGACCAGAGCCCTTGAGGCATGAATCCTGAACCCGTAAGTCTGTAAGGATTACAGAGGGGGAAAATCCTGAGTTCATAAGGGGGCGAGACCTGAGCCTTACAGGAGCAAAGCTCAAGTCGGTGAGAGGCAGGACCAGACTTTGGTGGGTGAATCCTGAGCCAGTGAGAGGGAGAGATCAGAGATTGTGGGGATGAGTCTGGGTCTTTAAGGAGAGAGATCTGAGATCTGGCAAGTCACCAACAGGACCAGGCTGGCCTGAGGCCAAGATGGGAGCGACATGGGCCAGAGCACAGAGTCTAGGTAAGACATGGGGCCCTGAAATGCAGTGACCTCACTACAGACCTAGAGGCCTGAAGAGGCATAATACTGGACTGAGGCCAAGGCCCAGCAAGATGAGTAATGAGTAACATCTGCAAGACATGGGCATGCCTGTAGGGGAGGTTGGAGGCCATTAAACTGCAGAGTGCCTTAATGCACTGACTGACAGTGGGTGAGAGGCCATGCTGGGTTCCTGGGGCAGCCTCCCTTTACCAAGTTTGACTAATTCTAACTGCTTTTCTGACTTTGAACCCCGGTAGCATTGTTAAAACCTGTCTGCTTTTGCAAATACAGAAGACAAGTATGGAAAACTGATTCTTCTTGTACCTTCCTGTGTCGTGGAACCAAAAACCCTCGGGAAATTATACAGGTCCTGTGACCCTCTGCTTGGGGAGTGGGCTCAGATGACAGGGAACGGAGGTAGGGTTTGCTTATGTCAGTCCATGCTGGGGAAGGAATAGTCCTACTTTCATGGCTGCATTTAAATTCTCTCTGCATGGGGGGCACCTAATAAACAAATGATGGGGAGGTTTGGAGATGATACCGGCTGGTATTTATTTCATGCTGCAGGAAAGAGGGAAGGAGCAGTTCTGCTCCCATGCCTGTAACTCCTCCTTGCATTAGGATATCTAATGATGAGCGATGGATGGAATGACCCATCACTTTCCCAAGTCTTGAAAGCACCTCAGGTGTATGTAAGGATTGCAGAGGGGGGCAAATGACTGTTAAATGTGGGCAGGGCGTGAATGGGGAGAGCTGGGCTTCAGCTGGCTCCCTGCCCAATAAGTGAGGCTGGGGTTGGGCCATCTTAACCCTTTGAAGGAGTGATGCAACTGAGTATTAATATAAATGACATTCAACCCCCCCAAATAACAGAACCCTGTAAGTGGCACCCCCAAATTCCCTGAATGTCCTCAAAGCCATCTCCCCACCATTTTTTAATGGGTGGAATACAGGAACCCTCTTCCCCACCTTGTAAGGATGCTGAATGATGTTGCCAATGTGTAGATATTCTGATACTCACCAGTAGGCCTGGTGTCCAACAGTTCAAGAATGCCCTCCAACTGGCTAAGTCCTTGGCACTTGAAGAATGAGGAAAAGGAAGTTGGGTGCTCCTCTTCAATGTGTGCATCATCTGACCTGTCTTTCCCCAGTGGCTGATACATTTCCTGCTTTGAGGTCCCAAACAGCAGGAAGTGCTTAGGGCTAAAGCCTCTTCCTGGTCTCTGCCATTACAGCTGTCAGACAGCTCTGGGTTCACTCCATGGTCAGTGATGAAACACGATTCCCAGTGATGATCAGAGATAGCTCCTCACAGCATAAGTACATCACTTGCTGGGCAGCCAAAACCCAGTTAGTATTGCAAACGTTCTTATAATGGGCCTTTAGGACCTTTGTGTGGTAATGATGCAAGTCCAGACTGTTTCCACGAGCTGCCATCTCCACCACAATTCATTTGTAAACAGCCTGGTTTTACTGGTTCCTTCTCAGGGACTCTGTGCCCCAGCTGGAGAGAAAGTAGAGGACTTTGGCTTGCCTTCAGTTAGTGGACCGTTTCACTGACATCAGACATTTTGTGGTACTAATCATTGTAGTGGTAGGTGAGTGAGTGGTCCAGCAAATACTGGCAATGGCTTGCTTCACACTTAAGCTTTTCAAATGCTACATGCAGGGTCAGTGACTCCAGAGTAGTATAACTGGGAGTGTGCCACAGAGGGGTCACTGAGGAGGAAGGATGGTGAAGCAAAGCACTGTGGGGTGCTGCTTGGCCAGTCAATTAAACTTTAGCAGGGAGAACAACATAACCTGAAGCACTTCAAAATTATCCCTATTTCAGTCGGAGTTGTTTTCAATACAGTTTGGGTCAATTTGTAGTGCTACCACACTGTGTATTACCGCTCTATTATTAAAAATGTATGCTTTTAAACTACTTAAAGTGCTTTAAATGTTACATCCATCCATACCCTAAATAAACACCCTTTAGTTACAAAAGACAGTTCATAATGTAAAAGCTTCATTAATTCAATATTTATACCAACAGCAACTGTGCATATGCCAAGAGCAACTGTACATAACTTATAGAAATCTAAATAAATGTAAAGGATATATTAGCATATATAGCAGTAACTTATAGCTTGTATCTTAATAATTATAGATCAGTTGGCATTAACTAATGCTTTTGTCAATCCAAAACCCCTCAAAAGATATCTAATTTATGATCAAAATATCCAACAGTTTGTATTATGTGAATACAAACTTTTCTTCATTAAATGCTAACACCTCTTGTGTAAATTTTCATGAAACTCCATTTAGTACTTGGTTCTCAATGAGGTCAAGAAAAGAAGAAACCAGTCCTGATGCAACTCAGCAACAGCAGAATATAGTTATTTGTATATAAAAATTCTTCCAGGGTATTTTTTCTTCAAACATGCATATAATTAAGAAATGCAATGCAAGTTTTGGTGAAATTTTAAAGAGTCTTTTGGATTAATTCCAAACCAAAGAAAATTCAAACCAATGACATTGAAAAAAGACAAATTTAAAACTCATGAAAAGATTAGGAAAAAAAACAAAACAAAACAAAACAAAAAAATTACCCCGTGGAACCCAATGCAATCAAATACCACAAAAGCTAAGAGTTTAGCAGAATATATGGTTATGAAAACATACAACTTCATTAGATGAGATAAACGTAAGGATGGCCAACCACCGTGATCTTCATTCCTTTAAATTCCTTAAGTGCTTTCCCTATGAAAGTCATAAACATAGAACCAAATGAATATATGTTGTTTTCATGCAATTCTCCTATTGTGAAAAGGAAACAGGGCAAAACTAGAGGAAACAATGTTGTGTTAATAAATACACCAGATAAGGAAGGGTCATTTCAAACTTACCACTTGAATTGGAAGCTGGGGGAGAAAGGGGACAGGTCAATCAGAACTTTTTCTTTTATATCTTGGTGTCTGGTAAACAGAAACAGAAATACCTGGAACTAAGATGTCTCCAAATCCTAGGAGTGAGAAAGGCCTATCACAAAGAGCCAAGGGTGAGGAGTTCAGTCTTGGAACTTTCAGGACCATTGGGAGCTTGAAAGCAAGAGAGACATGCTTTATAAAGAATTTCACTTATGTATTTACTGTATAGCGCGTAAGTCCCTCTTTTCATTCCTACATCTATTACACAAGTATGCCAATACTTAAATGTATTTGTATGAGAATTACTTTTCATTTTACTGACCACTAATGAAATACATTTAACCGCTGTATGGCACTGACCCAGAACAGTTGAATATCAGTACAAAACTAAGTGTTTTAGTATGGCAAAAAATCCCAAGTTATTCTACATTTAATCCAACTTAATTTTAAATAAGACAGGCAAATTCAATTTCTCTGTTACTTAAGATAAGTCACTGATGTTTAGGTAAGTTGATAAACTCATTTAGAAATGCCCGAGAGATGTGTCGGCCATGTTGACAGCCACAAAACAACTGACTAAAGGTTGCTGTTGTATCTTAATTCATTTTTTTTATTTTTGCAAAGGTATTTTCAGATGTTCTGGAACAGCTGGTGACCTTAAGTACCCTATGAACTACAAAGCTGAAGCAGAATAGGACAAGATTAATAACAGCATTAAAAGAAAATTTCTTCACTTTGGCATGTTTAAAAGGAGAGCCTCCAGATGAAGTACCCTGTATCTTTTTGTCTGTTTTTAATCACGCCTACCTGTATTCAGGGCTGTCATCATTTGAATCTTGAGAAACAGAGCAAATGAATTTCTTTCCACTGAAATGCTTACTATTAAAAAGGTAACAGCCAACTACACCGAAAGTACACAGTATAAGGGTGGCAGTTTATTCTTTCCTGGTCATCTAAATTGTCATTTATGGTAGTCATATATCCACGGGTATTTAAATTCTAGAAACATGGCCCTGCATATTGGACAGCTATATTAATGCGCAGACCAGAGCATGTCCAATAGCAGCCATAGCCCCACAGAACCTGTAACTACTGGAATTAGCCTCAGAAACAGAAAAGCTGTGTCTGTGTATGCATCCCTCTTTTGTCCCATACAGCAGTGCATGCATGCACACATGCGCATGTGTGTACACGCATCCCCACTTTGTCCCACAGCTGAGTGCATATGTGGGACAGCTGAGTGGGATAGCTGAGCGTCCCGTATGTGGGACAGCTGAGCACCTCTTTTGTCCCACGGCTCAGCCTGGGTGTACCCACACACAACCCTCTTTTGTCTTATACCTCAGTGTGTGTGTGTGTAAATATCCCTCTCTCATCCCATAGAGTGGGTGGGGGTGTGTGTACATGCATCCCTCCTTCTTCCATCGCTCAGTGGCCAGAGAATTCACCTGGGAGGCTGGAGGTTCAAGGTTCTGGTTCCTCTCACCCAGATGGGGTTTGAACTAGGACATTTTTACTTCCCAGTACAACACTTTAACCACCACACTGTATGTCAAGTGTGGTGCCAGCTGGGTACTTATTGCAGCATCAGACTAAGTTTGGAGGTCTGAAAGGAGGCAGAGTAGCAATGATCTGTACAAAAATCTACCCTATAAAAGGTATCTACTGCCTAACCTGCCCAACATGGAGCATGTCTACTTTCCGTCTGATGCTGGGGATGGATTGGGGATTCTGTTGGAGTATCAACCACCCTATTACACCATGGATTCAATGTCTAAACTAGCCAAGCTGGTCTTGGAAGTGGTGTTAAGAAAACCCAGTCTTAATGGCTTGGGTGACTTCACCATGCACACCAAGGTTGGCTGAAGTGAGACTTCATGATCTCTGTGACACCCACATGGTTTTCCCAGGTAATAACTGGACTGGTATGTGAGGCAGGACACAAGTTGGAATTAATATTTTGCACCTTCCTAGAAACAGGGATTCTGAACAATAAGAGTATATGGTCATGTATAACCTTCCAAAGATGCAAATCCCTGTCTGCTGAGGCCTCAGTTGGAGTAGATCAGTTTGGTTGACCTGCCCACGGAGACTCCTGGAGCTGGTGGGATTCAAGAACTCTCTGGGGGAAGACTCTCTTTTTCCACTGACCTTGACAACAATGTTGTTAATGTTTTACCATTTTGTATAATGACCTGGTTCATAGACACAATTACACCCAGGTGTCCATTCCTACCCCTGCAGTGGCACAGATCCGCTTGGTATATAGAGGTGATACGGCAGTTAAAGCAGGAAGATCGGTGCTTTGAACGCAGGTGGCTCATGAACTATGCCAAAGCTAGCTAACTGTAGCATGGATCACTTTTAAAGGACTATGCCATGGCAGCAGCAAAAGCAAAGAAGCTCCTCTCCACTGCCACTGCTTCTGCAAAGTGCCACCCAGTGGAACTGTTCAAAGTGGTGAATGGACAGGTAAATCATGAGTTATCTCTGCCTGGAAATGGAGTCAGCTAGAACCCTGTTGCGATGAGTTTGTGACTACTTTGCAGGCAAGAATGTTCATATCCAGCGTGTCTTGGGGCTACCAGTTTATCTACAAAATCTGAGTTCAGGGTTGAGGAAACCTGGTCTTCTCTGTCCTATCAATTTCAATTGTTGTGGATCAATTTCATTGTTGTGGCTCACTGATGCAGAGTATGTATTTAGGTTGAGGGGGAAACAGGTATCCACTTGTGAACTGGACCTATGCCTATCATCCTGGCTTGTAAAAGCCAGATGGGGGAGATTGGGGGCTACTGCTAGAAGGGGTTGTCAATGCCTCCCTTTGGGAGGCAAGGTGCCAGCCATTCTTAAGTCTGCAACTGTTGGGCTGCGACTCAGAGGGGGAAAAAAAAATCTTGTGATGGTGACTTCCCATCTAGCTATTTCCAATTCCACTTCCAATCTTCTCTTTTTGGGACAGGTAACTGAATAGGTGGTTCCATGCCACTTCCAGGAGCATCTGGATGCTATCAGATTCCTGAACCCTGTCACTCTCTCTTTCATTCTTGGTATATCAAGGAAATTATGTTTGTGCTCTTGGTTGATACACTTTACCTGGAGATTGACATGGGAAACTGTACTCCAATAACTCTGTTAGATTCTTCAGTGGCCTTTGATACAGTTGACAATGAGGTACGAATAATGTGTTTATGTAATAATGCATTTATTTGTGGGATTGTTCTTAGTTGGTTTCATTTTCTCCTTGTAGAAAGGTTCCAAAGGGCAGTGATGGGTGAGTGCTTATTGTTGTTTCAGGACCTCTCCTGTGGGTCCCCAAGGATTCCATCTTCTTGCCCCTCTGGTTCAATATGTATGTGAGATAACTGGATGTAATAATGGAGAGACCTGGAGTGAGATGCCTTTAACAGGCTGGTGAAACCCAGTTCTGTTTCTCTTTTTCATTTGACCTAGGCCATGCAGTCTCAACCCTTACCTAGTGCCTAGCTCCAGTTGGGGATTGCATGCAGGTAAACCACTTGAAACTAAAACCAGACAAGACAAAAGTAATGGTGGCTGCCAGACCTCATGACTTGGGGGAGGATAGAAACATTTATCACTGAAGGGTTCAGCTTCTCCTTGTCACTTATGTTCCCAGCCTGAGGGAACTCCTGGATCCTTTTACTGCACTTGGATTTCCAAGCTGTTGCAATGGCTAGGAGCACCATTCACCAACTCCATCTGGTGAGAAAGCCAGGTTTGGATCTGGCCATTATCATCCATGCTTTTGTAACCTTGTTACAATGTGTTCTACCTGGGGCTGCCCTTGAAGACAGTTCAGAAGCTGCAGCTGGTGCAAAAGGCAGTGGCTCACTTTCTGACTGTGGCCAATGACCAGGAGTACATTACTTCAGTGCTCCACAGTTTGCACTGGCTTCAGCAGTTTTCTGTGCACAATTCAAGGTGCTGATTTTGACCCATAAAGCCCTCAGAAGAACAGAGATTCCTATATACGTAAGGGACTATCTTCTCCCTCATGTTCAACTGCAATCCCTAAGGTCAGCCAAGAACAACCTTCTGCAAATTCTATGTACGTGCCAAGTTCATCTGGCAAAACTACGTGGGAGGTTACTCTTGGCAGTCACCCCTCAGCTTTTAAACTCCTTCCTACTTGAGGCCCATCAGAGAACAAGCCTGGATGTCTTTCAGATGCACTGGAAGACTTTCATTTGGGAAGGCTTTTAGCAGGTGCCTTGACTTTTCCCACTTACACAGATGTGTCCCAGGAGGCAAGTACTCTAAAAGCTTAAGGGGGTTGATCCTACCTGGGAATTCCTGGTGTGTGCAGGTCTCAAGCTGGAGGAGCCTCTGCTCCAGGAAGGCTGGAAAACACCAGCAGCTTCACACTGCCCAAGCCCTTCTGCCATAAGCAAACACAACACGGGAATGCAATATAGCAGCCCAATTTGTTACTACCTTCTGTTGCAGCCACAGATTTGAGCATTGGTGGTGCTACAGAACATATGGATGTCTGTTTGTTTTCACTTTGTGCCACCTTAACATTTTTTATGAAGGCACAAAAGTGATATCTACTTCCATCCTTAGAATATATTTAGTGGTTTTATACCAATTAAGTCTGGTTTAGGGCAAGCCATAATTTAAATAAAGGACAAAATTAGGCATATTAATATCAATGATGATATAAATTATTAGGTGCATTTTTATATTTTCTTGCCTTATTTAGCAAACTTGAAACTGAGCCAAGAAATCAAGTATAAAAATCCAGATTCACCTCAGAATCAGTCTTGAACTACGGTTCTTGCTGAATGACCTATCTGCAGATGAACCAAAATTAGTCCTTCTTTAAAACTTGGTTTTTAAACCTAGGTAAGAAGTTGTTTTCCCTAATAGGCTAGCTCCCTGTTTAAGATTTTGGTACTTAGTAAATTTAAGATTAACACTTTTTTATTTTAAATATTTAAAAGTTGGTCAGTTCTGAATATTTGATTATTTTGTTTGATATGCTTTACCCAGAGGCAAGGATTTTTTGTGATATTGTTCACTGGAGCACTGTATAGTTGGGAGAGCTGTTGGACAAGTTTTCTGACATAAAGTGCCCTTCCTCAGGTCATCTGGGGCACTGACAGATGTTAACAAACATCAGTGCTTTACTGGGAGAGGAAGAACATTAGTTTGACCTAGCTCCCCAGTGTCTATATAGACTGGGCGTTTCAGTGAGCCTTTTTGGCGCTTCAATGAGCTATTAGATAAAAGTGCCAAAAAGCTCTACTGAAGTGTGTGATCTATATAGATGTTGGTCAAGCTGAGTCAAAGCAACATGATGCCTCTTCTGGGCATGCACTGTGTTTGATTTGGGGGCAAACTGAGCTGAAAGTAAAGCACTTTTTTTTTTTTTTTTTTTTCA
>NW_017729018.1:1305156-1305602 GCF_001723915.1 Gavialis gangeticus | reverse complement strand
TTTTTTTTTTTTTTTTTCACATCTATAAGCAGCCCTGAAAGCTTTCCTCTTGTACACACTTTCTGGACCATCACAGTTACAGCAACACTCTGACCCTATATTGTCATATCATTCATATACAATTCGTATTTAAATATTAACACTCCTATTAAAATTTATTTTAACTTATTATCTTGGAGTACTAGATTTTGGTAGGACAGTCTGTTCAAACCCCACTTGGTCTGCAGAACACCCCAGGCCAACAACAGCTCTCTCTGTCAGTCAATCTGTATACATAGTCATTTACGTACGCAGGACTATTGTGTCCAGGAACAGAATACCCTGGGTGCAGAAGTCCCCAAAATGACCTATATACATCCAGAAAACAGACCAGGAAAGAACAGAATGCCACCCTTAAATGCTTTACAAATAGTTTCATAGTTAGTAGGGTTGGAAGGGACCTGAGC
>NW_017729018.1:1301353-1303743 GCF_001723915.1 Gavialis gangeticus | reverse complement strand
GGTGATGGCCCCTCCCTTCCATTGGGTGTATGCCTCCCTTTCAGCTAGAAGACATTCCCGGATGCTTTTTGTGAGCCATGCAGGCTTTTGTGCCCTCCTGCCCCCTTTGATCTGTCTTGGGATTACCTCCCTTCGGGCTTGGAGGATCGTCTCCTTAAGGAGCAACCACTCTTCTTGGACACCTGGCTTCCCTCCCCTCCCCTCCCCTCCCCTTCTGGACCTCAGTGCTTCCCCGACTATTCTCCTTAGCTCATTGAAGTCCGCCCTCCTGAAATCTTGCAGAAATGTGCCACTTGAAATGCACTGGATTCCCATAAAGCACTGCAGCACTTTATATTTCCAACTGAAATAGTTGAGACTAGCTGTCCGAGTAACTTTATTTCAGTAGATCTTTGTTTGACCCTTTGAGAAGTTGACAGATTAAGAGCTGAGTGCTAGTTTCATATTTTCAAAATGCATATAGTACCTTTTCATGAGTAGCAGAATCAGATGGGCCTGCAGCCACTTCTACCATTATACTCTCCCCAGTCTGAAAGAAAGAGGGAAAAGCGTAAGCTAGCATGTCAATTGTCAGGTCTGGAATAATTTAAGAACGCACACAAATGTACTCTGTTGGGTGCACTCTGCTCTTTAAGCAGTTTGGATTGTAGATAGACTTTACCTACCTTTGTCAGGAAAGGCGTGATAAATACAAAGAACACATCATATATAAAAAGAACCATCAGGAGTAAGGTGCAGCCCTGGGGAAAAGACAAGAGCTTCAGTGGATATTGTATATACTATACGTTAGCTGGTGAAGATTAATTTGTAGTTAGCAGTATAAGAATAGTGCATCAAACACTTTCAAGAACTATTCAATCCACTCAGTTATTTCTCTTAAGTCAACACTGCACAAATATATCACAAAGAAAGATCAGTCCCGCTGTACACAGCATATTAAGGAAGTGATCTTCATATACAAAATTATACAGTACTTGCAGAAAGATGCCAATAAATATGCTTGTTTTGTGAAGTTTAAATACACTGCAACTTTGATTCTTTAGGAACTGTGTATGAAAGGCAGTAGAAATTCCTTGAGACAGCAACACTACTCAGACCACACTGTACTGTGACACTGATGGTAGTTCTGCACAAAGTAAAAACGCCCATCTTCCTAATCCTGTGAGAAATGTTGCTAATCGCAACTACTTTTAATGAGAGAAAGTTCAGCTTGAACCAGAATGATCATGTAGACACAACATATAAAAGAATTTGTGCATTACCCTTAGATATGAGAATGAAAGGCAGGCTGTAGGACAGTAAGCTGTAAGGCAGTCTTTATGGAATGCAGGCACTCTTCTGGAGGGTTCGAGATAAGCAAAGCACACTGCATTCTCCCTGCCTGTTTGTGCATTCCAAACAATGTGAAGACTGTCGGCATTTAAAAAGTACAATGTACACATCATGAAGGGAACGTGCATAATTGGTACATGATTTTCAGAGACAAATTGAAGCTTTGGTACTGAAGCTCTCAAACATTTTAAGGATTGGATTAGATGTACGGAAGAACTGTGAAATTTAGAATTACAAATTGTCTTTTCTTTTCTCTCTCAGAAGTTATGGGTAATATTCAGAGGTCTAAAGGAATATTGTGGCAACAAAGGAAAGGGCAGTAGATTGTACATAAAAATTCAATACATTTTTATGTCTATCTAGAAAAATAATCCAACTCAGCTGATCAGACTAGAAAGACATCATGGCTAGACTTGGTCAAGGGTTTTATTTGTTTGGCTCTAGGAACCTAAGAACTAAAGGAAACTAAAAAGTGAGATCTATCTATCTATTGAAACTGAAGAAAGAGGAAGTTGTTAGTAATTGTTATAACACAGAAGAGAAGGAATTGTAGAAAACCAATAAAGGAAGCAAAAGGATAGTAAAAGTTAATTCTAAGAATATTGATAACTTGTAATGAATTATGTGACCTAACAATTTTTTTTCACTACTACATTATAAATATGCAATTATACTAAATCCCTTGTAATTAATTTTTCCACAAGTTTCTGCAGGTACACAGAATCATAGATAATAGAGTCACCAAGTTAGAAGGGACCTCACTTCCCTAAATAAATACAGGAATATTATTCCTATTCAATGCTTATCCAGCCTCCTCTTAAAAACCCCTCCAGTAAAGGAGATTCTAAAGCTGCCCTGGCAGTAGTGTAACTGGGCATAAGTGTGATCTGGGTACCAGCTGCAGGTGTCAAGTTGGGGGGCTGCTGCAAAAAAAGCATCTTCTTGTGCCGGTCTCCTAACCATTGCCAGCAGACCAGCAATGGCCCAAAATGCAGAATTGCCCAGTTATGCCTCTGTTCCCTGGGCAGTCTATTCTACTGCGTTACTGTTCTAACAGT
>NW_017729018.1:1295007-1296353 GCF_001723915.1 Gavialis gangeticus | reverse complement strand
TACCAGCTGCAGGTGTCAAGTTGGGGGGCTGCTGCAAAAAAAGCATCTTCTTGTGCCGGTCTCCTAACCATTGCCAGCAGACCAGCAATGGCCCAAAATGCAGAATTGCCCAGTTATGCCTCTGTTCCCTGGGCAGTCTATTCTACTGCGTTACTGTTCTAACAGTAAGTACATCTTTCCTGATTAATCTAACCCTGCTTTGCTGCAGTATAAAACCACTGCCGTGGTCTTCCCCTGTTCTTTAGGATAGACTTTCAAATATTTGGAAATTCCTATTGTCCCCCACTGATCTCATCTCCCCAAGCTAAACATAACTAAGCTTTCTCAACCTTTCCTTGTATGGCTTGCTTCCTAACTCCTTTATTAGTTGTGCTGCCTGCCTCTGGATCCCCTCATTTTTTCCAGATCTTTCTTAAAATGAGCCAGGAACTGCACAAAATACTCTAGCTGAGGTCTAACCAGTGCTGAACACGGTAGGTGCCTGTACTCAAGCGTGGAGGCTGCTCTGTTGCATGGTATTTATCACATTCCAGCTGTCTCATGTATCAGTGTCCCTGCATTTCAAAATGGCAGCAGGGGCACTTGAACTAACTTGTCGAATGAGCACCCCCATCGCCATTTTGAAGCATGGGCATCTTAATACACAAGACGGTGTGGTGGTTTAATTAGAGCAGCTCTCGGACCACTCTAATTAAAGTGCCACTCTCCCCATCCCCAGAGCATGCGTAAAGAGTGCCCAGTAACACTATCACCTTCAGTGTCTTATACCTAATACTCCTGTTGATGCAGCCCAAAGCCACATTTATCTCAGTACCACACATAACATTTTGAATAAGAAACCAGAATGATACACAATCCATACAGCACTTATAAAAGGGATTAAAAATGGCTAACTGACAGACATTAAAATGTAACTGTAAATGGGGAATCAACAGTAAGCAGCTGTGTTTCTAGTGAAGACCCATTTGAATTCTTTGACTGATGCTATTGAACGTTTTTTTTTTTTATCAGTGACCTGGAAGAAAACATCACTGATAAAGTTTGCAGATGAGACAAGAGATTTGGAGATTGTAAATAAGGAAGAGGGTAGGCAACTGATTTGGATCACTAGGTAAACTTGGTGCAAGTGATTGATATTTTAATCTGGCTAAATGCAAAGTCATACATCTATGAACAAAGTGAGGATGCTATACTAACAAGACAGGGGCTCTATTTTAGGAAGCACTGTCTCTGAAAAGGACTGAGGCTCATGGTGGATACCCATGACCAGAAGGGGCTAGTGAGATCCTTGGATCTCAGCTAGAGATCCTCCTGCGAGGGCTGGAAGGTCCCATCTGCCGGCCCAA
>NW_017729018.1:1290789-1294996 GCF_001723915.1 Gavialis gangeticus | reverse complement strand
TACTAGGTCCCTTCCGACCCTTAATCTATGAATCTATGGATGCATAAATAAGGGAATACTGAGCAGGAACATTACTGTAGTTACTCACATACCATAGTCACCACTTACTTCTTGGATAAAACAAGCATCCTGTTTTCAGAAGGCAGAGTGAAGGGAAAAAAATTCTTGCCAGTAGCCTAAACATGGACAGCTGCAGTAGGGAGCAGCAACACTGTGGTTACTTCATTAACCCTGTAGCTGCTGGCTGGCTGCAGACAAGTCTTCCCTCAGTACCAGCATCTGCAGAAGAGGCCTGTCCCAGCAGTAGCTTAAAGGTGTCCCTTCAATATGTGAAGAGGTACTCTCCCTTTCTTCCCCCTCCCCATTTTACTTTATTGAAGGAAAGCCAGGAGCACGGGGGTTAACTGAACAGCCACAGTTGTTGCTCCCTTCTATTCTGGCTGCTTGTGTTTATGCTGCTGGCAAGCAAGGAAATAGGTTGGAGCCATGCATGGCAACAGCTGAGCTGAGTCACTAGCAGCTTGTGCAGCAAGATGCTTTGCTGGCGAAAAGAAAAAGTAATGCTGCACATGCTGCATAGGGGCAGTGCAGTGAACATGTGGGCTCCTATTGTCCACAGCTGGCAGCGTGGGAGTCCAGCAGTAGTTTTATTGGGAGTGGTGGGGTGAGGGGCAAGAGGGGAACCAGGCCCAGATGCTGATTTAGGAGTGCCAGAATGGCAGCCTCTTGAGAGCCAATACCCCAGCAGCTGCAGCTAGGCTGGAAACACAGATCCAGCTCTAGCCCCAGCCCAGAAGCATGCACAGTCCCCAGCTCCAGCTGTGGTAGCATGCACAGTCCTTAGCTCTATCCATAGCCTGGGAGCAAGCACAGCCCGTGGCTCCATCTGAAAAATCAGAAGCATGCACAGCTTCCAGCCTCTATCTTCAGCCCCAGCATGAGAGTGTGCACAGCCCCTGGCACAAGTGGCAGTTGAGCAGCATGCACAATGCTGGCTACTAATACCATTTCCTTGCTTAATATATATGCCCTAAATTACAGGAGCTAATTTCTGGGAAAATGGGGCATGTGATACGGGAGAAAATACATTTGGCACTGGTGTGATTAGCACTGAAATACTGTGTCCAGTACTGGGGCCTACAATACTATAAATACCTAGATGAATTGTGGAGTTTTGAAAAGAATCACAAGAATAAACTAAAGGATTCTCCTTGGCTTAGAAACTGAAGAACCTCAGCCTATTCTGTTTAACAATGCAAGATTAAGTGGTGGTGAAAGGTGTAAAAGGCCAGTTCTGTGCCTTGGGTGGTGGCAGTACACAGGGCAGTGGCTGCTGCTATTTTTGTGCCCCCCCCAATCATGCAAATATCTGCTTAGCAACATAAATGTGATAAAAGAAGGCTCTTCAGCTTAACAGACAAAGGTCTAACTAACACTTCCAGCATAATCAATGGAAATTGAAGCTAGGCACATTTAGATCACAAATAAGCCACACAATTTTCAGCAGTGAGGGTATTAACCACTGGAGCTACTTAATAAGGACTGTGGTGGATTCTCCACTGCTGGAGGTGATTAAATCAAGAGTGGAAGTTTTTCAACAGATGTATGCTCCAGGTCAAATGGGAATTGATTCAGTAAAGCACTATGGCTTTTGTTACAAAATAGGTAACACTAGACAATCACAGTTTTCCCCTTCTAGCTTCATACTCAATGAATTGGAAAACTACCAGAGATTAAATAGAGATTATTTTGTTTCAGCAGCCAAGTCTACAGAATCAGAGGTCACCCAATTTTGTTCAAACAGTATGTCACAAACCATTTTTAAACATCTCTGCCTACTATATTAATTAAATCCCCCTCCCTCCCCAACAAATTTAGAAGCAGAAACATATTTCCCAACCAATATGTGCTGTCTTAATTACAAACTACCATTTTTTGCACCATGTATGAGCTGGCCCTTTATTCACGGTTTTGTACGTCTCCATACCTTGAATGTAGGTAGGCGGATTGTTTTCAACATGTAAAGACAGAAGGCAATTCCTAGAGCATCTTGCAGGACCCAGGCCCACCTATAGAAACAAAAGTGTTACTTTCCTGAAGCAGGCAGTAAGAAATCCAGCCCAGTCACTAACAGTTAGGATAAGAATAATCACTAGGCATCAGTTTAGGACAGACTCAGGCATGACATTTTGCAAATTCACTGTTTTCTTTTTTCTCATTGAAATTAACCTACATAAATAAGCTAAAAATGGGTAAAGATGTAGTATGTACAGCTCATCTCTTATCTGATAAAAATAAGTATTATTTTAGTAAATAAGCTGAATGTTGTTCATGCCAATTATGCTTATAAAAAGAAACTGGCTTTAGCACTTCTCCCTTCATATTCTAACAATACCCTAAAAAGCTGAACATTAAAAAAAAGCTGAACATTAAAGTTGTCTCAAAAAAGATAATTACTATTAAACATTCTAACAGTAGTTTTGTTTTTCTTCACGGTTATTTTCTTTTTTTTCCCCTTGCTGTAACTTTCTCAGAAACAGAAGTTGGTACATTTGTAAGTTAGAATTGCATGCATTATTAACTAAGGGCGTGAACACCAACTCTGAGAAGTCGGTCTTCACTGCAATAGGACTGTGGTGAAGGCCCTTTTTGAGTGAGTCATTGGTGACCTGCATACAAAATGTCAATGCCACACTCTTCTGTTACATCTGTAAAGCAACCTATCCAGCTGCAATAAGAGAGAGGTAATGGACCTCCTTGCCATCTGGTACAACAAATACACCCAGTGCACCTTCCAAAGGAGCTACAACAACCAAGCCATATATAAGTGTTTCACTTTTGAAACAGCTGTTTGGGGTACAAACATGATTGGCATCAGTCCTGTACAAAGTCCGAAATGCTGAATTATAGGCTCATAGACAAGCAGAACTGGAAGGGACATCTGGAGGTCATCTAGTCCAACTCAGGTGTAGGCTTCATTCCCTCCCAGGGCATAAAGCATGTGGAAGTTCTGGCCCCTTTCCAGCCACAGCAGCATTGTGGGGCTGGACCTGCTGCTGCTGCATGGCTGGGCAGGGGCTTGAACTTCCACGTGTTCTGTGGCCTGGGATGGAATGGAGCTGGAGCTGGCCTGACAGTAAGCAGAGGGAGAGAGGTGGGAGGGGGCAGAAGCCACAGGGGGCAAAAATTGTTGGGGGCAGGCTGTTGCTGCAGCTCCGACTCTGGCTCCAACCCAAGGTTTAGGCTAGAGTCAAAGCCACAGCAGCCATCTGCCTCACCCCACTTTACACCCCACCTTGTACTCAAATCTAAGATGAGGGGCTCCCACCATGTTGAATGAGAAAGAAAAACTCATCTTGGATTCAAGTAAATACAGTAGTCTATAACAAGACAATTTATAACCACCCTTCAGGGATTTGAAGGCTTATTAAATCCTGCTTCACTTCTTTTTTATGGACTAAATAATCTAGCTCTTTCAGCTTTTCCTTGTAAATCTTATTTCCCAGACCTCTAATTATGTTTGCTGCTCTCTGCTGGACTTTCTAATTCATCCACTCGTTCCTCAAGTGTAGTGCTCAAAACTGGACATACCAGGTTCACTATTCCAGGTACTACACCTCACTAGTGCTGAACAGTGTGGAAGAATCACTTCTCTTGAATTCTCCTGAATGTAATGGGAATGTTTCTGTAACAAAAGCACGCTGTTGGCTCATTCAGTTTATGGGTCATAGTAATTCACAGGTCCTTTTCTGCCTTACTGTAGCCTAACCAAACTACCACATGCAACAAACTAATCCTCTTCCTTACACAATGCCCAGGATCAAATTAACTCAGGGGTGGGCAAACTATGGCCCATGGGCTGGATCCGGCCCATGAGGCCATTCTGTCTGGCCCATGAGGCCCCTAAAAAAATCAGTAAATTTCACTCTCTTCCTGCCCCCATTGCTCTGGCACCAGGTGGCTCCTGGCTGCATTGCTGGACTGGGGAGCATGGGGCCACGCAGGTACGTATGTGTGTGAGCGCAGGGGCAGAGGGAGGGAGAGAGAGAGAGAGTGAGAGTGAGAGAGTGTGTGTCCGACCGTCCGTCCGTCCATAAGGTGAGTCCCACATGCACCCACACCCCCCTTGCTCTGCCATACACACAGACCCCCACACCTCCTCACATGCCCCAGCCACCCTCCCCCACACATAGCCCCCACAAACCCC
>NW_017729018.1:1287670-1290630 GCF_001723915.1 Gavialis gangeticus | reverse complement strand
GAATCACTTCTCTTGAATTCTCCTGAATGTAATGGGAATGTTTCTGTAACAAAAGCACGCTGTTGGCTCATTCAGTTTATGGGTCATAGTAATTCACAGGTCCTTTTCTGCCTTACTGTAGCCTAACCAAACTACCACATGCAACAAACTAATCCTCTTCCTTACACAATGCCCAGGATCAAATTAACTCAGGGGTGGGCAAACTATGGCCCATGGGCTGGATCCGGCCCATGAGGCCATTCTGTCTGGCCCATGAGGCCCCTAAAAAAATCAGTAAATTTCACTCTCTTCCTGCCCCCATTGCTCTGGCACCAGGTGGCTCCTGGCTGCATTGCTGGACTGGGGAGCATGGGGCCACGCAGGTACGTATGTGTGTGAGCGCAGGGGCAGAGGGAGGGAGAGAGAGAGAGAGTGAGAGTGAGAGAGTGTGTGTCCGACCGTCCGTCCGTCCATAAGGTGAGTCCCACATGCACCCACACCCCCCTTGCTCTGCCATACACACAGACCCCCACACCTCCTCACATGCCCCAGCCACCCTCCCCCACACATAGCCCCCACAAACCCCAGACCCACCCTTCCCCACATACCTACACAGCCACAGCCCCCCACACACCTATATTCACCCCTCACAATATACAAGAGTAAGACTGCATTATAAGCTATTGTGCAATCACCTCTGTGTACACTATATAAACACATGTCAATCAGGACAAAAATATTTTTTAAAATCAAATTAACGAATGCTGTAGATGTTTGCTTTTTAGAATACAATTTGGTATTTTTCTGGTTCTGAGATGGCAAAACACCTTGCTGAAAGAAGTATTTCTCGGGGAAGGGGAGGGACTTCTGGTGGCAAAGCTCAGGGGTTAGGGGACAGGACTTCAGATCACAAGATGGCAACCAGGGGTCGGAGCACCTGTCAAGGGGTGGGGCTACCCATGCAGCCCTCAACGGCGTGCCAAAACTTGGTAAGTAGCCCTCTGCCTGAAATAATTGCCCACCTCTTACTAACTGAAGCCACAGGAGAGACAACCTCTGGTAAGTATCAGTGCTCCTACATGGTGACCATCCCAGTACCTTACCATACCAATCCCCCATCCTTCCTCCACTTCCTCTCCACACAGACTACCTGCTTCACAAAGTTGACAGGGGGATAAGAGGTCCTGTGTTCTTGCTCAAGGTGATGTTACTGGGTGACCCCAAACATGCCCCCACAAAGAAACAAGATATTAGGGCACACAAAACACAGCAGTGGCATGCCTGCTTGGAATCATAGAGAGTGTACACCAGTGGTAAAAGATGCCAAATGGAAGGGAGAGGAATGTCATCCATGCCTGTGAGAAGAGGTGCTAACCCACTGTATGTATTGTGATCCCTTGCACTAGGTTTTGGTGTCTATGGGGGAGGATGGATGGAACTGCTGCTGGAGTAAATTAATACCTCCTCCCAGGACCATCAGAGTACAGTGATGTGCTGAAAGGGAGAGCAATTAAAGTTGAGCTGTGCTGGAACCCCTG
This sequence comes from Gavialis gangeticus, assembly GCF_001723915.1. Classification (NCBI taxonomy): domain Eukaryota; kingdom Metazoa; phylum Chordata; order Crocodylia; family Gavialidae; genus Gavialis; species Gavialis gangeticus. Next base: position 1,289,113 of record NW_017729018.1, on the reverse strand, counting down.
TGCTGCATCATGTGGTCCCCTGCACTGTAACTGTGTAGCTTGGGATCCCCTTCCATGAAGGGGCACTTGGAAGGACTGGATGTGTTTAAGTCAAACAGGCCTGGATGATCTTCATCCAAGGGTGCTGAAGGAATTGGCCAGTGTCATAGCAGAGCCACTGGCATGGCTGTTTGAGCATTCTTGGTGCTCAGGTCAGGTCCCAGAGGACTGGAAAAGGGCCAATGTTGTCCCTATTTTCAAGAAGGGGAGGAAGAAGGATCTGGGTAACTACAGAGTGGTTCGTCTCACCTCTGTCTTTGGGAAAACCTTTGAAAAAATTATTAAGGATCACATTTGTGGGAGCCCAGCAGGAAAAACAATGCTGAAGGGCAACCAGCATGGATTCACAGCAGGTAGACCCTGCCCGACTAACCTTGTTTCTTTTTATGACCAGATAACAAAATGCTTAGGTGCAGGAGTTGAGGTAGATGTCATTTACTTGGATTTTAAGAAGGCCTTTCATATGGTATCTCATCCTATTCTCATAAATAAACTGAGAGGTTGTGACGTGGATGACTGCACAGTCAGATGGGTGGCAAATTGGCTTAGGGGTCGCATCCAGAGAGTGGTGGTGGATGGGTTGGTATCATCCTGGAAAGATGTGGGCAGTGGAGTCCCACAAGGCTCAGTCCTTCAACATGTGCTGTTCAGTGTCTTCATCAGTGACTTGGATGAGGGCATGGAAAGCACTTTGTCCAAATTCACAGCTGATACCAAATTATAGGGTAAAGTTAACACACTAGAGGGTAGGGAATGAATCCAGGCAGATCTGGACAGGTTGGAAAAGTGGGCAGAACAGAATAGGATGCAGTTTAACAAAGATAAGTGAAAAGTGCAAAGGAATCACCAGTGTGCTTACAAGCTGTGGGATGACTTTCTCAGTAGCACAGCAGCAGAAAGGGATCTCGGAGTCATTGCTGACACCAAGGTGAACACGAGTCATCAATGTGACAAAGTGATCAGTAAAGTTAACCACACTTTATCATGCATTAGCAGGTGCATGATGAACAGGTCCAGGGAGGTGATATTTCCCCTCTATAAGGCATTGGTCAAGCCACATTTGGAGTACTGGGTCCAGTTCTGGGCGCCGCACTTCAAGAGGAATATAGACAACCTCAAGGGGCTTCAGAGGAGGGCCACTCATATGGTTAGGGGCCTGCAGGCAAAGCCCTACGAAGAGAGATTGAGGGCCCTGAATCTCTTCAGCCTCTGCAAGAGAAGGCTGAGAGGTGATCTTGTGGCTGCCTACAAATTCATTGGGGGTGGAGGGGGGGCAGCAAGGAATAGGAGATGCTCTGCTTACCAGAGCACCCCTTGGAGTAACTAGGAACAACAGCCACAAGTTGACAGAGAGAAGATTTACGTTAGATATCAGGAAGAACTTCTTTACAGTAAGGGTTGCCA
>NW_017729018.1:1285750-1287223 GCF_001723915.1 Gavialis gangeticus | reverse complement strand
CCCCCCCCCCCCCCAAAAAAAAACCAAACAAAGAAAAAAAACTAAACACCCCCAAATAACCCCAAAACTGGTACCTGGAGCAGCAGAAGAGGAACATATTCCTTGTGGCAGCAAGCAAAGCCCAGAAACTAGGGAAAACCAAACACTCTCCACTCTGCACTGCAACTTGAGAATCAGATGCACAATTCCACACATTACACACCCTAACTGGGGAGCCAGAACTGCTCTTTATCCTGCCCTCTTTCATAAAGTTGTCACAGAACTTCAGTTCTGTTCTGTAACCAAGCCTGGTGTGCAGCTTTATTTCATTTTCCAATTTCCACTTTCTCTGGGCTACAGAGATCTTCTCATGATATGCAAGTGATGCATGTGCATGAGGTCTCCTGGGCTTTCAACTATTGTTCTTCACAGCGCTTTCCAGGCACAGTTACTCCTAGATCATCGCTGTCTAATGATTATCCCATCTCTTCTTGAAAACCTCCAATGAAGGAAACTTCACAACTTCCTTAGGCACTCTATTTCACTGCCTCACTGTTCCAACAGTGACTTTTTTCCTAATATCCAGTCTAAACCTACTCTGCCACAATTTTAAGCCACTGCTTTGCATCATACTCTCTGCACCAAGGAAGAAAAGGTGTTCTTCTCTATTACAGCAGCCCTTCAGATATTTGAGGACTACTATATCCCTTTTCTACAAGATGAACATACCCATTTCTGTCAACCTTTACTTGTATGGCTTTCTTTCCAAACCATTTATCATTTTTGTTATTGGCCTTTGGGTCTACTCTAATTTCTCCATACACTTTTGAAAATGTGGAGCCCAAAATTGCACACAGAACTCTAGATAAGGCTTAAATCACCTTCTGCCACTATCACCTTATGTCTTTTACCTGATACTCCTGTTGACAGTTCAAAACTGCATTCACATTTTTTTGGCTGTCATACTGCAGGCTCATATTGAGTCTGTGATCCACCAAGACCCCAAGATCCTTCTCCAGAGCCCTGCCACTTAGGGCTGTGCAAAGCTTTGGGTGCTAATTCGATTCAGAGGAGATTCAGCTTGATTCAGTGGCCGAATCTCCGAATCTGAATCGCATCAAGAGACCAATAAAAAGGTCCGAATCGATTCGAAGCTCTCTGAATTGATTTGTAAAAGATTCAGAGAGTTTCGGAGATTCAGGCAGTCCCCGCTCGCCGCTACAGGGAGCTGGACCTGGACTCCATGCTGGTAAGTAGGGGGACTGGAGGAAGTGGGAAGGGACCATGGGAAGACCCCACCCGGCCCCATCCCCTGCCTGTTCCCCTACCCACTCTCCCAGCCCCATCAATGGCTGCCCCGCCCAGCCCCAGGGTTCTGGCTCTTAAAAAAAAAAAAAAAAAGCCCCACACTCACCAGCTGTTGCAGCTGCCATCGTGGCAGAGCTCCCCCATGCAGTGCGGGGTGGTGGAGATTGACCCCCTGCTTGGTAGCAG
>NW_017729018.1:1274966-1280750 GCF_001723915.1 Gavialis gangeticus | reverse complement strand
TTTTTTTTTTTTTTTTTTTTTTTTTTAGCACCAGGATGCTGGGTCTGGGCAGGGCAGGGCAGCCATTGATGGGGCTGGGAGAGCGGGCAGGGGATGGGGCCTGTTTGATTCAGAGATTCAGCCAAATCAATTCAGGACAGTGATTCGAATCACTGAATCGAATCTCTGTCCCCCGAATCGGCCGAATCTGAAGTGAATACTAGCCACTTTGCACAGGCCTACTGCCATCCTGCCACCTTTCACCCATGTTATATTTGTGCTTTTAATTTTTATTCTCTAGATGTAGTACTTTGCATTTGTCAGTATTGTGCTATCCTGTGGAAACTTAGGCTTAGTGGGGAAAACAGTTTAATGAGAAATGCTTCAATGAGCTCCAAATACACCACAGAAATGAAGTGCTGTATCCCTGAAAGGAATGATTGAGACTTTCCAGTTGGCTAAATCCTGCAACCTCTCTTCTTTCTAAATTCTGGGGCATGTCATACTTTGAGGATATTAGCTGGTTTGTTTTACTGGGCAGAAACACAATCTTCAGTTTATATTATCTCAGGGCAGGAAATAAAACATGGACTCACTGATCTTCATTTCTGAAGACTCCCCAGAGCACACTGACAGAGATACAGAATGCTGCTAGAAACAACATCCGGACTTGTGGACGCTTGTGAAAATATGGCAAGTTGTTTTCTGGGATTCTGAAAGGAGAAACAACATCAAGCATACATTAATGGGCAAACAGGAAATAAGGAACATGTTAAATAAAGCTCTTCAATATATTTTTTGGAAAACAGACTTATATTGGAAAATAATTATTGTGCTCTACACAAATTGTACTGCTTCTTGTCCTCTATACAAATTACACCCCTTAAATCAACATATGTGTATATAACTCATCATATAGAGAAAGAAGTTAGATTAAACATTCACAGTAAATATTGGATTTGGACCTCAAAAGGCATATTTTCACCTTTAAAAAGTTAGGAAATTGCCATGTACCTGCATTTTCCCAATGGGAATCTTCTTACAAAAGGAGACAGGCAACTGTAGAGACCAATGGAAGCGGCCAGGCAAAAAATACCTATGATAACATAAACTAAAAGAGTAACATTAGTCAGTGGTGGTAGTATAACACACACACCTCAAAATCCTAACCACCTGTGCTGTACACATCCCGAGATTCGCACTAGAGAAAACAAGACCCCTTTAAAATATATCACAGGACATCTTCAGTGCCATCCAATGGCATTTTTCAGGTAAACAAAAAGTGATTTGTCAGTCCAACACAAAAGTTAATGGATGTTCATATGACTAGGCAGTGGAGAGGCTACTTCAATTTTAAATCGGTAAAAGCAAAACTTAGTGGGATTCTGAAATATATGCACCTGAGAGCTCTTACTATTCAAATACTGAACTTTAGCTTATCGTCTTGGGATGGCTGATGTGCTTTGATGGAGGAATCAAGGTCTGTGAGGTGAGGCAGTGTCTATTAGACTAATTTACACAGTTGGGAGAGATCAAAGACAAGCCTTTGAGTTTTAAGTGCCTTTCATTAAGTCAGAAAAAGAAAGTTACAACAATTAATTAAAAGTTACAACAATTGCTCTCACTTTAATTACATTAAGCAATTGGACCATTTGAAAGAGAAATGGGCATTTATGGGTTGAGGACTGAGAAGTTAGTAGTGCAAAGATGAGAGGTGAAGCGTAATGGACCATAAAGCCACTGTCTGTTAAGTGCATGGGTTTTGTTGCCCAACAAAACTATAAATTTCTATTCCCAGCCCCATCTTCTGAAGCTGTTGTATAAGTTTCCTTTTAGGACAAAGATTGTAAGGACGGAGTGATACTTTTGTGAAAAATATTTTCACATTGGTCTCAGAGTGCAGTTATCCTTTCTTAATTTTCTGTGTATGTTCATTCTAGAAGTAGTGACTGTTTGGCTTCACCTACCTAGTTTCTGTGTGGGTATCAGAGAATCATAGACAAGTAGGGCTGAAAGGGACCTCCATAGGTCATCTAGTCCAACTCCCTCCTGAGGCAGGATCATCCCTGGATGATCTGGAACTCTGGATGAGGTACATCACATTTTGTGATAGATAGGTGTATATACGTTCAATGTATTGATTGTTCTGTTGGGGATTTACAGCTTTTATTTACAGCTTTTATGCTACTTTAATAATATGCAACTGTGTGGATTAAGTTATTAATGGGTAATAAGCTATATCAAGCAATATTTAACAGTCTGTCATCAAATTAAACCAAAAATGGGGCACTTATTAGCAATATATTTCTCTGGTCACTGTGGGTATCCCTGGGCAGGGAAGGTCTTCAGTACACCCTTCCACTTGCTCCTGTTCATAGGCACTAAATCCAGAAATAAGGTGGTAAAGCTACTTTAGTGTTGTCCTTTGTGGCTGCTCCTAATCATGCTAAAGACAAAGAATTAACAGCAATCACAGTGGGACCACCCGCAGGACCAACATCACTGGCACACTTCTAGTTTTGGTGCATATTTGAGGGCACCCCTCCCCAGAATGCTGGGGGTATAATATAGACATACCCTAATATATTCAATAGCTACAGATTTACCATTTTTGTTCATGAATCTAATTGGTTCATTCAGCTGGGTTTCATTCATTATGTAAAGATGGGAACAAATACTGCTCTAAAACGAATTTTTTAATGGTTAGCCATTGGAGCTTGTTTCTATGCTTTAAACCTTTCAAGTTTAATTTATGGCCATCTTTTCTGAAGCAATTGTAAGACTGTTCCACAGTAATTTACCATATTAATATACACATATAGATGCTAAAACTATGCTGATTTCTATGTTTTAGCAGCATTAAAATGATTAGTAGCAGAGACAAATTCTTAAAGACATCTAAATCAGATTATGGTCCTAAAACGTTAACTAGTATATACTCCGCTTTTCAGCATGGAAACATAGGCTATGGCCACATATTAAATTTGGAACACAATATGTGCTGCCTTTAGCACAAAAAAGTGGATCCACCAAAAAATATTCCTCTTTCAAAGAGGAACTTTTTTGTAGCACTACGTTTTCTAGCACCACATGTAATGTGTGTGGACAGTTTTACATGTAGTGCGATCAGGCATGCCTCAGTCCTGCATCCCACCACAACTCAACTCTAAGGAGCCTGGGTCTGTGATTCACACCAAACTCTATTACCCTAGAGTCAGGAAGCCAATCTTATGTCACTGTGCCCACTTGCTGCTCAGTGCAAAGGCACATCAAGGCCTCTTACCTAAGCTGCTCACTGCTTTAGGTTGCACCAAAACAGCTTGCAGCACCAGTTCAGAGCATGGCACCTGCAGCCAGGACACACAACGTCCATGCCAGCCCCTTCTTCCTCATCTCCACCAGGTGGAGGCAGGCAGAGATACTGGATTTTCTCACCATCTGGGATGAGATGGAAACACAGTGCTCAGTGAGGATAAGCCAACAAAGCCAGGCTATTTTTGAACTCAACATAGTGGAAATGGTAGTCCAGAGTCACAGCTGTGATTGGGAGCACAAGTGGGCCTGGGATGTTCCACTGCCTGCTACAAGGAGCTGTCAGTGCCTCAAGGGAGATCATTGTGCACAAGAAGCCCCACAACACCTGTGATACCACTGTCCCTACCGAAGCTGACAAACACTTCAGTGCTTCCATGGAGCCTGAAGGGGAGGAAACCTTCATCTCCAGTCTACAACTGCCCTACAACGGGTGCTGGAGGAGCAGGAATTCATGGTGTCCTATAACGTTTTAGAGTCAAGAACTGGAGTCACAACATCGCTGCCCAGAGATAACTCCAATGACACTTTTGTTATAGTTGGAGTTATCCCAACTTCCTGTGTCCTTGACATCACAGCAAGCCTTGGCATTGCATCTCACTGTCCTATGCCCTCCACCTCCCATACTGTGGCTGGAGCCCCAGGTCTGTGGAGCTGCTCTCTCTCCTTCCTGCTGAGTGTCTTCCCCTGCAACCAACAAACCATCTTTCACTGGCACCCCCAACAGCCAGTGCCTTCTAACAGCCCCCAACTGCAACCCAGTGCTCCACCTCCTACTGTCCTGCATCCAGTGGCAAGGGGAACAGACAGCAACATCCAGCCACAGTGGTCATTTCTAAGTTTCAACACCTTACTAGTGAACACTGACCCACTTCCCCAATTCTGCTATCTATGAGCCTGCATAAAAGCCAGTTGCCACAGTGGGTGGGGCTTTCACACTCCTAGGCCAGGTGTCTGGATTTTTAGAGCTGTCAGGTATGACAGGAGTGGGTGATGTGCAGAAACCGTTCAGGAAGGACAGGCAGGAGATAAGAGTTGTACTTTATGTAAAAGGCCCATATGATTGCTCAGAGCTACAGCATGCAACTGGACATAGGCCTACTGAAAATCTCTGGGACAGTGTCAGAGAGGAGAGCAACAAGGGAGATGTCATGGTGGGGGTCTGCAGCAAACCACCAGACCAGGAGAATGAACGTGGATTTCTTTGGATAGCTAGCAGAAGTTTCCAGGTCAAAGGCCCTAGTTCTCATGGGGGACTTCAATCACCCTGACATCTGCTGGGAAGGCAATACAGCAGTGCATAGGCAACACAGGAAGTTTTTGGAGGGTGTTGGAGAGGCCAAGTAGGGGCCATGCTCTTTTTGACCTACTGCTTACGAACAGAAGAATCGGTGGGGAATATAGTAGTAGATGGCAACTTGGGCAGCAGCAACTATTGAGATGATTGAGTTCAGGATCCTGAGGAAAGGAAGGAAGAAGAGGAGCAGCAGAGTAAGGACCCTGGACTTCAGAAAAGCAGACTTTGACTCACTCAGGGAACTGATGGGGAGAATCCCCTGGGAGATCAGTGTGAGGGGGAAAGAAGTTCAAGAGAGATGGTGTATTTAAAAAACAAACCAGGCCCCCCCCCCCCCCCCCCCCCCCAAAAAAAAAACAAACAAAACAAAACCCCAACAACCCAAAAAACAAAGCAAAACCAAAAAAACCCTTACTGAGGGGGTGCAGGAACAAAGCATCCAATGTGTTGGAAGAGTAGCAAGTATGGCAGCCTGGCTTAGCAGGGACTCTTCAGTGAGCTAAAAGAGAAAAAGGGAGCTTATAAGAAGCGGAAACTTGGACAAACAACTAGGGACGAGTATGAGAGTATTGCTCAGGCATGCAAGGATGAAATCAGAAAGGCCAAAGCAAAACTGAAATTGGAACTGGCAAGGGATGTGAAGAGTAACAAGAAGGGTTTCTACAACTGTCAGTAACAATAGGAAGATCAGCGAAAGTGCGGGTCCCTTACTGAATGGCAGAGGCAACCTAGTGACTGATGATATGGAAAAGGCTGAAGTACTCAATGCCTTTTTCACCTCAGTTTTCACAGGCAAGCTCAGCTCCCAAACTGTTGGAGCTAGTAGCACAGTTTCGAGAGGAGAAGAGTGGTTAACAATGGCAAAGGAACAGGTAAGGGACTATTTCAAAAAGCTGGACATGTCCAAGTCCATGGGGCCAGACACAATGCACCAAAGTGTGCTGAGGGAGTTGGCTGATGTCACTGTAGAGCTCCTGACAATTATCTTTGAAAACTCATGGTGATCAGGAGAGCTCGTAGTATGGGAAACAAGCAAGAGGAACTTACCCTCTTGCTAGCTGACACCAACCCGGACATAGTGGGGCTTACTGAAACGTGGTGGGACACAGTGCACAACTGGGCGGTGAATATCAAGGGCTATAGGCCGTACAGGAGGAACAGGACAGGGAGGAAAGGTGGGGGCGTGGCGCTCTACA
>NW_017729018.1:1268616-1274955 GCF_001723915.1 Gavialis gangeticus | reverse complement strand
ACTGGAAAAGGGCAAATATAGTGCCCATCTTTAAGAAAGGTAAGGAGGAGAATCTGGGCAATTACAGAATGGTCAGTTAGTCTCACTTCAGTCCCTGGAAATATCATGAAGCAGATCCTCAAGGAATCTATTTCTAAGCACTTGTAGGAGAAGAAGGTGATTAAGAACAGTCAGCATGGATTCCCCAAAGGCAAGACATGCCTGACCAACCCGATTGCCTTCTATGATGAGATGACTGGCTGTGCAGATGTGGAGAGAGCAGTGGACATGATATACTTTGACGGTAGCAAGGCTTTTGATATGGTCTCCCACATCAGTCTTACAAGAAAGCTAAGGAACTATGGGTTGGATGAATAAGCTGAATAGAAAATTGGCTGCATTGTCAGGCTCAAAGGGTAGTAATCAATGGCTCAATGTCTAGCTGGCATCACCCCAGGGGTCAGTCCTGGGGCCCGTTTTATTCAGTGTTTTCATCAATGACCTGGAAGATGGGACTGAGTGCACCCTCAGCAAATTTGCAGATGACACCAAGTTAAGTAGTAGAAACACTGGAAGGTGGGTTATGATTCAGAGAGTCCTAGACAAATTGGAAGATTGGACCAAAAGAACTCTCATGAGGTTCAATAATGACAAGTGCAAAGCCCTGCACTTAGGATAGAACAATCTCATTTACTGGTATAGGCTGGGGACTGGCTAAACAGCACCTGTGCAGAAAAGGACCTGGGGGTTACAGTGGACAATAAGCTGAATATGAGCCAAGATAGCACCCTTGTTGCAAAAAAGGCTAACAGCATATGGGGCTGTATTTGTAGGATTGTTACCAGGAGATTGAGGGAAATGACTCTTCCCTTCTATTCAGCACAGGTGAGGCTGTGTCCAGTTTTGGGCCCACCACTACAGAATGGATGTGGACAAACGGGAAAAGGTGCAGTGAAAGGCAACAAAAAAAATAGTTAGGGGGCTGCGGCTCATGACTTCTGAGGAGAGGCTGAGGGAACTGGGCTTATTTAGTCTGGACAAGACACAACTGAGGGGAGATTTAATAGCAGCCTTTAACTACCTGAATGGTGATTACAAACAGGATGTAGCTAGACTGTTCTCAGTGGTGACAAATGACAGAAGCAGCAGCAATGGTCTCAAGGTGCAGCAAGGGAAGTTTGGGTTAGATATTAGGAAAAACTCTTTCACCAGGAGGGTAGTAAAGCACTAGAACAGACTACCCAGAGAGGTTGTGGAGTCTCCATCCTTCGATGTTTTTAAGACCTGGCTAGACAAAAATCTTGGCTGGGATGATGTAGTTGCCCACTTTCAGCAGGGGTTGGACTAGGTGACTTCCTGAGGACCCTTCCAACTGTAATTGTCTATGATTCTATATTGGGGTGCCTCTTACAACTCTAAGCCTTTTTCCACTGCTCTTCAGAGAATCTGCAGGGATTTTGTCCATGGAATTATTTCTTATCCCAGCAAATCTATCTCATTTGCCCCAGACTAGACCTTGCAAATCTCGCAGAGGAAGTTTGCTGGCCTATGGGATTGTTACCCTTCAGTTTGCTAATTATAGATTCTCCATTCTGCACAAAAGAAATGCTTATAGTTATCAGTTATTCAGAAAATAACTTTTACAACAGACAATCAGCAAGGCATGTAAGACAGATAAAGGATTAATTACACAAGGAAAATAGATCATAAAAAACTCAGCAACTGGCAATTTGGAAAGACAGAATGCAATAAAAAACAACAGAAAAAAACGCTTCACCATGTTTCTGGCTACAAATGATTTCTGAGACAACATCTGCACCTAGCAGTTAATTCAAAGAGGATTTCCTTGGCCTGCCATCCTGCCACCTCCTCAGTTAACCCAGCTTCCCTCACTGGGGGCCTAGGTTGTTGCTTTTTTGTTTGTTTTTTTAATTTTGTGTCTCAGGCCAAATCAGCTCCAAATTCTATCAACCGAGCAGATCAAAATTGTTCAAGTCTGTGTGGTGCTACCAGAGGCAAGTATCCTACCACCCAGACTCGTCAGTCTGGGGTTTCAGATACTTTCAAATCCATGGCAGGCATCCTGTGTGCAAGCCCCAAGCCTGGAGAAGTTGGAGTTCAGATGCCCCCTAGTCCTCAGTTGCCCCTAGCCAAAAGACCAAAGGAACAAGCCTAAGGGAAAGCCCGAGAACAATCCCCTATCACTGTAACTTGTGTAGCCAAGATTTTTTTCTTTTTAAAAAGAAAATTTTTCGTGTCCCAAGTCAAATCAGCCAAATCATTTCCAAGAACCAGACATGGCCCAGATGCTTCCAAATCCTTTGGCGGGCATCCTATGTGCCGGCCCAAGCCCAGAACCTTGGGGTTTGGATGCCCCTGAGCTTTGCTTACCCTGAGCTGTATGGCCACAGGAGCAAGCTAGGGAGGAGTTTCCAATTTCCATGAAGTTGGCGTATAGCTAAGATCTTCCCACTGGAAGTGAAAGTGGGAGGCTAACTATACTTACCTTGGTCAAGGTACTATCCCCTGCAAGGAAAGTGGTTTTCCCCTGCTAGTGGGAAAACCACCTTAGTGGTCATAATGTTTCCCCTACCAGGTAATTATATCCTTGCATTTGGAAGCATTTGTAGGCTCTCACTGGGGGCCTAGATGGATTCTACAAGACCAGGGGTATTTGGACAACCATTTGCTTCACCAAGCACTTCTTCAACACCTTAACCTTATCTACCCTATCTATATTTTCCTATTCAAATCCTGGGGATCCCATGTGTTATGCAGGTGATTTTCTTTCTGAAGTCAAGTCTCCTTCTGTTATGGCAGGTGTCATCCTGATTCAATACTGTATTCCAGGAAGACAGAAATATTTATATCTTTTGCATACAATTGTCTTACAGATAAACTTTTAATCGTATTTCCTCAGTTAACACCTATATCTATCTTGAACAGTTGATATCTCAGTGTAAAACTTTTTTTTTTTTTACACTCTAATTAATCCTTTTGTGTGTAAACAGAGGTATTTCCCTTTGAATTGCAATCAGTCACTATTTGGGGTTGATGCCTCCAAATCATTAACGCTTTCCTGGCTAACTGATATGCCTAGCAACTCCATATTCATATTTTAGAGACTGGGTTTTTCTCTAATGTGTAAATAGCAGTTGTCTGTTTTGGGACAATCCTGACACTTGATTTAGCAATCCCTTCCTGTCTGTTTCAAGTCAAATGATAAAAGTACAAAAATACGTTCATACTCAAGCCATAGTTCATTTAAACATAGAAATGAACTGAATGTCACTTAATATTAAGTATAAATAGAGAGCAAACATGACAGTAGTAAAATATGTATGACACACATGTACCCCAAATCAATCCTGCATTTGGATGCATCCTTGGCACCCAGGCACACAGCAGTTACGTTGCCCTGGGGTGCTGGATGGTGGGGTGGGAAGCGTGGTGGTGCTGACAGGTGGATCAGTGCTCACTGTGCTAGTTTGGGGTGGTGACAGCAGTGGCCCCCAGAGTATCCTGCTGTCTCCTGAGTACCAAAATAGTAGTCATGCCCTGTGCATGCCCCTGCATTTATGCTTCCCCCTCCCCTGTCCTGATGCAAGGCTCCAGCCTCAACAGCTCAGGGGGAGGAGACTGGGACAATCGATACCCTGTTACTTAAGCTCTGAGAGCAGACAAGGGAGCACCACTAAAGTGAAAAACAATCCTGTGGCAGCGGGACATGTCCCTTTCCCTAGCCAGACCCACCTTTCCTCAGCATAAAGGTAAAAACAAATTATCAGGAGGCTCAGCACAGCTTCTCCCTCACCCCACAGCAATCCCTTGGCAGAGATACTGGTCCTGGCCCCTTCAGCTCCTCCCAGCTTTCAGCTGCTCTAGTTACAAACTATTTTTCCTTTCACTGCACCTAGTGGGAACTCTTGATAGGAATGCAAGAGACCACTTAGTAAAGACAAAAGACTTCTATTTCAATGCAGTAGCAAGTGGGAGGTGGCTTATGGTGAGGTAGCCAGTGAGCAGAAGTACCAGCAAGGCTGACTTAGTAACAGTGAATCAAAGTGATTCCAATGGGCACATCCAGATGAGCATGCACATGCAGGGTACATAGTTGTGCTGCTGCTTTGTGCCCCAGGGCATGCCCCTAAACACGTATTCTGGCATGTGCTAAATTGTCTTGGGTAGGGTAGGGGAGGCTGGGACCAGCACTTGTGCTGGCCCCAATATCCTTATCTGGGGTCTTGGGGGTCTCCCAGAGCAGCAGAAGTACAGATCTTGTCACAGAGCCTGGCCGACAGCCAGAGCATGGCTCTGAATGGTTAGGCTCTGTTTCTGGTTGCGCATACTGCTGCTGAGTGCACGGTGCTGTTTTTTTGCAGTGGTTTTGGTTTTTTTTTTTGGACACTGCGATATTTTTGATGTGCCCACTGACTCAAACTGTTAGTTGGACTGTAGCAGCCATAGAGAAGTGATCCCAGAAGCTGAGCAGGGGGCTGACAAAGTACTGAGTACACTCTGGTTCCACACATGAACCAAAGTCCCTGCAATTTGAATGGGATGTCCTGAGCTGGCAAGATCTTGGGAAAGTGGTTGGGAAAACTTCCAATTTCCAGGCTGCACTGGGCATGGGGAAAGCAGTTTTCTTGCTGGCATGCCATGCGTTTCCCCCAATGTCTACCCCTTCCCCTTGCCCGCACCAACTCCCAGGTCTCTAACCTACAGGAAGTGGTAGGGGTTTTAAGGAAATGTGTAGTCCTGGCATGGGATGGGAAGGGAAGGGAAGGGAAGGGAAGGATGTTCTGCCTTCTGGGAGGGGGTGTAGCACAGCATGTAGAAAGCATGTTTAGGAAAATATGGTCATGGCCCTTATAGCCTCTTTGGGGTGGGTTTCAAAGTTGGCATTGCACTGGACAGTCATGGCACTTACAGGTTCTCTCCCTGGGACAGGGAGCAGTGGGACGAATTGCCTTCTAGGCACGGGCCACATTGGTGGCCACTTTTATCACTTGTGGATCAGGCCGAGCAAAGAACTGGTACCACATTCTCAGGTAGCTTTGAAGTCTGGCCTTCACATTCAAAAGGATACCGACCCCATTGATGGAACCACTGTAGCTTAAAATCCCCTTCTAGGAGTCAAAATAGTTTGGCTGGGCTGTGTCCTCTAAAACAAGCAGGGCCCACAAGGGACTAGCTCTAACCCAGGCAACTAACTGCATCTGGAACAGGGATACCTTTGCTAGGGACATATCAGCAAGAAAGCCATAGTCCGGCAGTGACAAGGCAGAAATTCAACCATGACCAGTTGCTCCCACCCCAGCCGCCAATGGAAACTTGAGGGGCTGGCCACAGATGCGTCAGTCAGGAGTCATCACTGCGAAGAAACTGTCCTGCACCCAGAATTTCAATAACATGTGAACGAATGGTTAGTATGCTGTTCTCCATTTTATCAGAAAATGTCAATACATTTACAAAGACCAGTTGGCTGCTTTGCTGTTTTCAGTGCAGACACTTGTGACCAGCGGGTTGGCAGGCTCTGGCAACGATGACATTGTAAGGCAGGGGAATAAGACTTCGGTGCAGAGAATGACCTGTCGCAGGAGACAGAAGTGGAAGTGCAACGAGGGGATGCTGGTAGTCTTGTCTTCTTCTGGTCAAAGAGCGGTGGTGGCAGATGAATTGAGGCCCTGATTAGAGTACTGAAACTCTCAGGTCCCCAGATTTCCTGTCTACAGTCCAGCACCAGTGCCAGGTCTCTGATCTTCACAGAAGAGATGGGGAGCCGAGGCATATAGCACCTTTCCTCATCTGCCAAGGTTCTGGCCCAGATAAAAACCAGGGAGGAGTCGGAGCCTCTCCCTAGCCAGGAGGGAGGGGGCAGGGGGGCAGCCAGATGAGCCGCGGCTTCTCCCAGGGCTGCCGGCTCAAGCCTGGCCTCGTCTGGCTGCTCCTGCCGGCGCTGCCTAGTGCCTGCCTGTACAGTCTACGGCTGAAACTCCATGAATTGATTCCGAGCCTTCTGGTTTGATTTGGAGAGATTAATGGCTCTCCAAATTTGATTTGGAGATTCGGACGCCAGATCGGGCCGAATCTTCTCTGAATCGAATCGGCAATCGAAGCTTCCCACAGCCCTGGGACAGGCCTGTGAGCATTCCCCATGGTCCATGTTGTGGCACCTCACCCTACCATGACACCCAAGGTTGCCATCCAACTTCAATCCTCCTCACTCCCCCTTCCCCTCCACACCTGCCTCCCCCATTCCTTCAGCATTTTAAAACCCACCAAAAACAAAAAGCAATATAAAAAACAACAACCCCTGCCCTATCCCCCCACCAAAAAAAAAAAAAAAACTGAGGCTGC
>NW_017729018.1:1264903-1268491 GCF_001723915.1 Gavialis gangeticus | reverse complement strand
CAAAAAAAAAAAAAATACTGAGGCTGCTGTCTGTTTGGAAACATAGATGTTTCCAAGAAAACCCAAGTCTGTTCTTGCCTGGGATAACCCCCTTCTCCCTCATTAAGTACTTTAGGAAAGTGAAGAGGGTATTTAATGGTTTAAAATGTTTTGAAAGTGTTGGTTCTGCAAAACAGAAACAGACCTGAGACTTCTTTGCCTCCCACTCTCCCATGACCCCCTCCCATTCCATGTCTTGAAGTACTGGGAGGTGGTCTGCCAGGTCTTCCCTGATAAGCTTCCTGGTGGTTGCTGTGCTCTAGACACTCACTTAGATGCAGGCATACCATGGCAAGTCTTGAGGTGCTGTGCTCCTTCACGTAGGCATTGTTGAAGACCTGTCCCTTGGCTTCTCAGATCCTGTGCAGGGCACAGATGGAGGTGACGAAGTATAGCAGATAGTGCTTGCTGGCATCAAGGCATATCTCTAGCAGCCTCCAGTGCACCTTCAGGTGCTCAAAGACACGCTTCACAGTCACATGGCAACTGATAAGGAGGTCACTGAATTGTTCCTTCTGTGCATAGCTCCCTGAGCCAGGGGAGGTGTGTGTGGGCTGGGTCCCAAATTATTAGAGTTCTGTAGGTGAACTCTCCCCACTTTACAAGATCCAGTATGCCAGAGTTGTGAAAGACCCCAGAGTTGTGAACCGTCTCCAACCAGATGACACTGACACTCCTGGTGGTCCATGAGGCCCTGAAGCATGATAGAAAAGAAGGCCTTGTGACGTACTCTGAGCTGTGGTGGGCAGAGAACATGATGGGGATGAGTTCTGCTGATGACACCGATGTAGTTCAACAAGTTCAATCCAGTTAAATCTGGCCATAACCTCCACCAGGTTGGTGAAGCAGATGAAGTATGGTGCCAGCACTGGCTGCACAGCCAGGTACCTGTTCCATAGAGCCACTCTAACTGCTGAAATGCTCACATGGAACTGGCTGGCAATGGACCAGAGGTTGCCTGGAGTTGTGAACTTCTGGGTGGCACTGGAAATGTGCTTCCCAATGGTGAGGGGTGGCTTTATCCTGATGCCCTCCCATTTGACAGGGGCCAGCTCGGCATGGATCTCCATGAAGGTGGCCTGGCACATCTGAAAGTTCTGCTGTTACTGCCTGTTATCCAAGAACCCCAGGATAATGTGCTCCAACCAGCTGGTGCTCATGTCCCGTACCCAGAGTCTGGTCCCAGAGGAGGCTGGCTTCTATGCTGTCCCTCATGACAGTGTCTTCATTAGCCACATAGGTATTGGAAGATGACATGAGCAGGGAGAAAAACTCAAGGATAGGCCTTTCAAAGCCTGGATCATCTCACCAAGCACATACATAGTGCTGCTTAGTATCCCACAAAGGTGCTAAAGGAGTAGACCATGCATATAGTGGTAGCCCTAGATTCTCCTCCTGCACGAGAAGAGCAGGCACAACAGCTCCCTTCTCTGATGGACTAGGGGCACAGGCATGCAGGTAGCAAGGTTCCATTCCAGGCTCAGCTTGTAGAAGACAAACTTTTGGAATGGAGACTTACCAGGCATGCTGTGGCTCTGCACTCCTGGCAGGGGGCAGTCTCCAGACTAGCAGGCAATCAGTGCTTTCCCTTTGCACTGACCTTGGGAACCTCCCAAGACTGGGACCACTGCAAGACACGATGAGACTTCTGCTCACTGACCTCTGGCTGCAGAATGCCAGCAGTGCCCAGTGCACGCTCCTGCTCTGCTTTTTTTCACTCCAAACTAGTGGGCACTTGTACCTATGGACAAGCATTGCACACTACATTTCTACAGTGCTACAAAATTCCCCTGAATTTGTAGCATTACAAATGAAAAATGTGCTTAGTAACTTCATTTTTTGTAACCACAAGAGGGCACTGTTTCAATGTTGAAGACTACGACATAGATGGACCAGTAAATGCTCCTAAGAAAGAGGTTTCGTGGGCATTATGCATTTTAAATTACAAGGTGATTCCTGACGTGCATTCTACTCTGAGAAGTGACTAGAAATCACCACCAGTCTAGAATCTGCTACCCAAATTCTGGCACCAGTTACATCCTCTACAAATTCATTTACTTTAAGAAAGCTACAGAAGGGTAACTGAGGGCTAAACCTGGCCCTGCAGTGGCTGTTGATGTACATGCCAGAAAAGAAGTTCAGCCTCAAACAACAGCTCTAGATCTTCAGTTCTACAGATGTAATAATATGGTATTACTCACTGGGATAATTAGGTACAACTCTAAACAAAAAGAATCTTGGTGATTCCGTGGCCATTTTAAGTCACTTTTCAAACTAGGAGTGCACATTGAGCAACAGTAGTCTAATAGGAACAAAATAAAACAGTTTAATAGAAATATTGCAAAAAGCACCTAATTGGTCATAGAAGAAATAAAGAAGGACGAGCATTGAGCAGCACATCACCACAAATACACAGATCATGATCGGAGTGACATCAACAGTTTCATCTTCATGTTTCTCTGCCCCATCATCACGTTTGTGCTTCATATATCGCCTGAAAGAGAGCAGCATGTCTATAATTAGATGCTTCCTCCTGCAGCAGAGCAAGGGTTCTAATCTGAGTCAACACACCTGTGCTTACACAGAGCCCTATTAAATGCAAAAGGAACTACACTAAGGGAGCTGCCTCTGCAGAACCCAACACAAGACTAAAATCTAGAATTTATGCTAGAAGGAAATGTGTCAGGTATAATCTGTCTTAATTGTGCCAAGATTATTATCCCGGACCTACTAGTCACACTGAATAGACAGCAAATTATTACAGAGCAAGTCATAACCCATTTAGAATGCTCATAAGTGAGAACACTTAAAAATCTAAGCTACACAGATTATTTCTCTCCATCAGAAAAGAGAACGTACACATTTTCAACAATGGCTTGATGACAAACACTGTATTTAAAATAAGAAAAGATAATACACATCATATTGTGTAATACAATTCATCCCCATTTTCAGGTAGACAAGTGAACTTCTCTCTACGCTAAGACTCATAAAAAGCCATCTTGTTTTTTTTAAGTTGATGCACTAGAGTAGCACAAGCAGTTAATACTGTAATAATTCCCAAATTGTCAGCGTTAGGCCTCTGACATACTTCAATTCCAGATCTGTAGACAGCCACTGTAGTAACAGCAGAAGTACATTCCATTTCTCTGGTTTTCATTCACTAACTGCTATTTGAAAGATAAGAAATCTTAAGAACTTTGGCACAGGACTCAATTTGTACTACTTACTTTTTCACATCCCTGCTTCCTGCCCAATAGCCTCCAATTGCAACAGTGCCCACTGCCATTACAAAAATAATCACCATGTTGTAATCAAGCACAGGTTCATTTGGTGCATACATTGCCACCTTCACTGATCTGCTAAAACTCTGCAACAGAGACATGTATGAATTAGAGAAAGCTTACTGTTTCAGCTTAATCAGAATTAACTATTTCCTTAACCCCCCACATCTAATTTATAGCATCACCTTTCTGTATGAAAGTGCTTTTGTCACTTCTACACTTTGGGCTAGATCCAAAAAAAAAAAAAAAAAAAAAAAGGAAAAAA
>NW_017729018.1:1251405-1264795 GCF_001723915.1 Gavialis gangeticus | reverse complement strand
GAACATACATGCCTAAAACTACATCTAAATCCATGTAAGTTTAGAACTGCAATCCAAAAAAGGTGAGCAGTGTGTCTGCCTCCATCCTCTCTCCCCCTTTGCTTTAAAAGACAAAAAAACCTCTGTACGGTATCTGCAGAATAGCTGTAGATACTTATACTGGGAGACAATTTTAGCTTTTGATCCCATATGGACAGAGGTGTCTGACTGCAGTCCTGAGAAAGATGCCTGCCTAACTTCTGCAGATTGGGATTTTATATACCTCTCTGTACTTCACAATTCTTGTTAGCTAGTTCTCAGAGGCTCCCTGCTCAACATCTGTCCCTCATCACTATGAGGCACCCAACTCTCCCTGTGTACTACAGGAAGCCTAAGCTTCTCATACAGGATTCTGTATTCTGTTAATGCCTAACATGTAAGTGCCTCAATCCTGTTTTTGGATCTGTTCTTTAGACTTCAGACTGATATTGATATTAGCTGTTCACAATTTCAGTGTCTGAAGGACATACTTTAACAATGTGACTCACCTCCTCTCAAATAATTTGTTGGGATTTTCAAAACAGCTCACCGACTCAGTTGTTTTCAATAGAAGTAGCTAGACCAATGTTGGTACTTTTGAAAATCTGCCCCTTACACCTTTACCGTTTCAAGTAGACCCTCTTTTCACCCCTCCCAAAAAAGAGATTCTCAAAAAAGCAGCCCGAAATCTAGTTATATTATAATATTATTAGATTATTTGGAAAACTTGACATGCTCCCCTCAAAGACAACAAACTTTTGATAGACTTCCCACTTTACCACAAATGCTCCTAGCTTGATTTGATACATTAGAAAAATGGTCTGGTTGAGAATGTCAAGAGTCAAGCAGTTAGACATTAATAAAACTAGCAAAGATGGAGACAAGCACAGAAACTGTAAGGTATGAAAGGAACTAGCTACAAAAACCCCACAGCAATGGCCAGTGATGAAAGGGGAAGTATCACTTGGAAGGAGATTACTAGTAGAATTCTTAAGGACTGGTCTTGAGGCTGACCTTGATTAATATTAATTAAGAACTTGGGCAAAGAAGTATTTTACTGATGACAAAGCAAGAGGCATTGTTAATACAGAGGAAGTCCAGGACACTATACAAAACAAAATGGATGACCTTGAAGACTGGAGTAAAAGAAACAGGATGAAACTCAACAGTATAAAATGTAAGGTCATGCACTTGGATATCAATAAGAATTTCTGCTATAAGCCTGAACTTGTGGGATGGATCCTTCATAATGGACGGCCATAGCAACAGCAGGGACAGTGGCAGTGGCATGGTTGAAGAAGCTTTTCTTTTCCAGTATCATTGCATCTGCAAAATGCTGTCCAATGGAACTGATCTGCATGGCACACGGCCTGGTTAATCCAAATGGTCTTCACCTAGAAACCGAGTCTTCTACAGTCCACTGCAATGAGTTTGCTCCCTACTTTGCAGACAAAATTGCCCATATCCAGCACAGCACTTTTGCTGCAGAGTCAGAATTCAGGGTTGAGGGCTGGGATGTGAACAGCTAAACAACTGTTTAGCTGATAAGCCCAGTGAGAACAAGTTAGCTTACCAGTTATCGTTTTGCACAGGGTGGGTTACAATCTAGCAATGAAGAGAAGCTGCACAGTGCCCCAGCAGAGACCAGAAGGCAGCAAGGCAGGCAGGAGGGAAGAGAGTATTGAGGGGAAGAGGGAGGGAGGGAGGCTAGTACCTGTAGCTAGGCTCTGCAGCCCCTGGTGTAGCCACCAAGCCACCTGCCACAAGCAACCCAGGCTCTGGGCAGGCACCTGCTATCCACCACAGAGCCCAGCCTGCTTGCAAGAGGCAGCTGGGAGGCAGCAAATGGCTATACTGGGCCTGGTCCACAGAGCCTAACTACTAGGTACGAGTCCCCCTTTTCCCCCTACTTTGCTGTCTAAAAGGCATCTCAGCTCCCTCTCTGGGCAGCAAGATGCAGTACCTTCAGTTGCTGCAATTGCCACTGCAGCACCCGGTGGCACCAACACACACCCACTAGCCAGACCTGCAGAGGCGGCAGGGCCTGATAGGAGCAAGATGGAGGTAAGGGAGCGCAGGGCAGCTCCCCTGGGCCTGTGGCTCAGCTCCATGGTGTGCCCCGCCAGCCCACCTGGCTCATCATGAGGTGTGGCCCTGAGGAACCAGGGCTCCAGGGAGCCACTGAGTCTCTGCCACAACTCAGGGGGCTGGAAGTGCCCAGCTGGTCCTAGGCTGAGCAGGACAGCTATGCAGGCCAGGCTGAAGCAGTGTCACAAGAGCCAAGCAAGGGGGGTGTCATACCGATTAATCGTTTAACCATTGTAATTACAACAGGTTAAATGGATTACTTTTAAGATCGGTAATTACATCCCTAGTTGTGGAAAGCTCAGTCTTGTCACGTGTATATGGATCAGTTGCAATTGCTGCTGTCCACTGATGCAGAGGATTTGCTTGGGTCGAGGGGCAGAATAGGAGAGGGGGTAACCAGTTGTCAATTGGACCTGCGCCCAACCTGACTTATAAAAGCTAGCCAAGGGAGCCTGGGACCATTGCTGACAGAGGTTGTCAACCCCCTCCAGAACCTAGGAGGGGAGTGCCAGATGTTAAGTTTGTGACTGCCTGGCTGACTCTCAAGAAACTGTCATATGATGCTAGTTATTACCCACTGCCAACTTCCATTTTTTAGGGAAGGTCACTGAATGGATGGTTTCTTAACAGGTATATCTGGATGCTATTGGATTCCTGGATGCTATTGGATTCCTGGATCCAGTCTGGCTTTCAACCTTGATACAGCGTGGAAATTGCACTTTTGGCCTTGGTCGACAATCTTCATTTGGAGAGTGTCAGGGGAAACTGTGTTCTGCTGATCTTACTTGATCTATCAGCAGCCTTTAGAACAATATATTAGGGGTTCCCAACCTTTTTAGGCTGAGGACTGGCAAGCCAGGGACTGGAAGTGACCGCGGACCGGCAAGCTGTGGACCACCAGTTACCGGCATACTGTGGGCAGGTAGCCAACCCTTTTTTATACTCAATGTAAAAAAAGGTTGGCTGCCGGTCCACAGTATACTGGTCACTTCCAGTCTGCAGTTTGCCAGTCTGCGGTCACTTCTGGCCCGGCAGCCAGCCAGCCCTCCTGCGGACTGATGCTGGGCTGTGGCCTGGGGGTTGGGAACTCCTGCAATATATCATGAGGTGCAGATAAAAGCAATTACCTGACCTGGCAGGTATACATGAGACCCATCTAAACTGGTTTCACTCTTTCCTGGAAGGGAGGTCTCAGAAGGTGGTGATAGGCAAGTGCTCATTGTCCCCCCACAACCTTCTCTGGAAGATCCCCCAGGACTTCATCTTGCTGCCACTCCTGTTCAACATGCATCTCAGGCTGCTGGATGAGATTGTGCAGAGGCCTGGGGTGAGTTGTCATTAGTATGCTAGTAACACACCCAGCTCTCTCTCATCTGATCTGGACCTCACAAGTCTCAGCCTTTTCCCAGCACATCTGGGGATTGGAAGTGGGTGAACCAGTTGAAGCTGAAACCAGACAGATTACAGTGGGCAGAAAACCTGACTTGGGGAGACTGGGACACCTATATTGATGGGGTTCAGCCTCCACTTGTACCTTTCACTAACTCTGTCTGCTGAGAAGGCCATAACCCTTTCTTACAAATTTGGATCTGGCCACCATTATCAATGCCTTCATAACCTCATTGCTAGTCTACTGCAATACTCTCTTCCCTTGAAGACCCTTTAGAAGCTGCAACTGATGCAGAACACATTACCACATCTTCTGACAGGAACGGTCCCCAGGAGCACATATCTCCAGTATTCCTGAGTCTGTACTGACTTCCAACAGTTTTCCAGATGCACAGCAAGGTTTTAACCTATAAGGACCTGTTTCCTTATGCCCTATTGCAATCCCTATGGTCAACCAAGAGCAATCTCTGGCAAGCACCATCAATGAAACAAGTTGGGGTGGCAAAAACACATGGGAGGGCATTCTCAATAGTTGTTCCTCAGCCTTAGAAGACACACCCCACCTTCAGGCTCTCTAGAGCCCAAGCACAGAAATCTTTTCAAAATGCTATAAGACTTTCCCTATCTTGGTAGGCAATTAGCAAGCAAGATTAAACTGGAATACTGGGGGGAGGGAGGGGAATGTTTTATATTTTTAATATTCTACTTGCTTTTATATATTATTCTGTTCTCGTCTGTCTTTTGTTTGATAAATTATTTTATTACTTTGAGCTATCCTGAGCCTTTGTTGGCAAGGGTGGCACAAACAAACGAAGTTTGGAGATCACATAATGGAAAGGCATGAAGTAGAGACCTGGATATATACGTCAAATATAATAGCACTATAAATCAATCAATGTGATGCAGCTGTGAAATGAGCAAATACAATCCTAGGGTGTATCAGGCAAAGTATTTCTAGTAGAAACAGGGAGGTATTCATAACATTGTAGAAAGAACTGATATAATCTCAGCTGGAATAATACTGTATGCAATTCCAGTCCCTCAAATTCAAGAAAAATGAATTAAAAGTAAACAGATGTAGAAGAGGATTCTCAGAATGACTGGGGAAATGGAGAGTCAGAGGATATTAGAACAGCATGGTTAGTCTAGTCCGGCAACACAAAGGCTGAAGGTGGATATGAATGCTGTCCATAAATATATTCAGGAGGGTAAACACTCAGGAGCAGAAGAGAAGAGCTTTTTAAGCTGGAGAGAAAGGTGGCATAAGAAACATGGGTATAAAACTGACCATGAATTAATTTAGGCTAGAAATGAGAAGATTCCTAACCATAAAGGACAGTAGCATTCTGCAATGGTGTTCCACTTCTAAAGAAAGCCTGACCACCAGTTTATGAAAAGAAGAATCTGATGTGCTGTTTGTGAGAGGGGCTGTCAGGATCATCCAAGAGATCTTTTCTAGCTCTATGTTCTCCATTTATTCAAGACAGAAAAGACAGAGAACCTGTCTGCCAATATGTAGAAAAGTATTTTTTTTCCCCAGTTGACAAGACATGTGACTCAAAGATACCCTGAGGTCTGTTTAACTCACTTTTATTGAAGAATTTGCAGACTCAAGTCTTACTAAAAATATTTAGCAGAAAAGTGCTACATGTACTTATACATGTTTATGTTAAATACCATGGCATTTTGAATCACATTATCTCAGTGCCAACTGGACTTCATACTGAAGATAAAGAATTGTCCCTTCTCCTGGAAACTGCATTTTGGTGGATGCTCAACTCTAAAATTCACTTCTTCAGAAAAGCAATTATTTCAACATCTACTTCCGAGATGCATTGCAAACACACCGCTGTACTATTATAGAAAATGTTCTATGGTGAATTTACCTTGCCAATATCTAACATGTCATTGTAGCTGAGAAGGGCCACAGGAATATCAATCTCTTCATACTGACTCCGATTACCTCCTGGAGGAACCTGAAAGTCAGAAACAACTGGGTAAGAACAGAATCTCTAACTGGATTTTTTTAACAGAGGATTAAAGACTTGAGCTGCATTTCCAACATTTGGAAGAGATTCTGAAAATAACAAGACATAACAATCTTCTGGCATTATTACTAAAAGGAAAAAATAACTGAGCACATTAATTAAGGGGGAGGGGGGGGTCAGCAGACATAACACTTATTACATGCTGAGGCTTAAAAGCATAATAAAATTGAGTGGATAGATGATGCACAGTGATATTACAGCATCATTTAGACCTCTTTGTATCAAAAACAACCCGGATAAATCATGGATAACTCTGATATGGAAAACAACAACTTATTTCAGGTTACATCTGCCTTCTACCCCAACAGGATTAATTAGCTCCACATTAACACAGTGCTTAGTTTCCCCCATGAGGCAGCCTCTCCAGGTCCCAATCACAATTCTACTGCTCTGGGATCATGAGCACAATAGATGTGACCTGTCTTTTATAAATCAGGTTTGCAAGTAAGCTGTTGCCATTTGGTGGGGGACCACTATCCTTCCAATTTGGCTTTTCCAAACAGATTCACTCAGTTCTTAATTTCTTCTCCATTGCAGGGGAGAGGGAAACCAAGGAATCTGCAGGTTGCCATCTGATGTTTAGTGAGTGACAAAGGCCAAGGTTCTAAAGTCCCAATACAAGAGGGAGCAGGATACTAATCAGTTTTCAGGCACCAGGTGGACAACATGATCTTACTATAAAAGAACTATCGCAGATCCTGACCTGAAACACCTCTATCAAGCTGTGCTTTGTTGCTGCCTCAGGGGCAGATCCTAGGCAATCTGAGAAGGGCAATGGGGGAAAGAAGAGGAGGAGAACCATAATCAGCCCCAGAATAGGCTCTTAAACAGGCCCAACCAGAGTCCCAGAATGAAAGGTTTGGAAGATCCAAGCCTGCATTCTCTCAGCATCATGGCCTGAGTGAAGGGGAGAGGTTGAACCATCAGGCTCAGAGTGTAGTAATCAATGGCTCGATGTCTAGTTGGCAGCCAGTATCAAGTGGAGTGTCCCAGGAATTGGTCCTGGGTCCAATTTTGTTCAATATCTTCATCAGTGACCTGGAAGATGGCATAGAGTGCACCCTCAACAAGTCTACAGATGACACCAAGCTGGGGGGAGTAGTAGATACACTGAAGGGTAAGGTTAGGGTTCAGAGTGACCTAGACAAATTGGAGGATTGGGCAAAAAGGAATCTCATGAGGTTCAACAAGGACAAGTGCAAAGTCCTGCACTTAGGATGGAACAATGCCATGAACCGGTACAGGCTGGGGGCTGGCTGGCTGGGCAAAAGCTCTGCAAAAAAGGCCCTGAGGGCTACAGTGGACAATAAGCTAAATAAGAGCCAGCAGTGTGCCCTTGTTACAAAGACGGCTAACATCATACTGGGCTGCATTGGCAGGTGTGTTGCCAGCAGGTCAAGGGAAATGATTCTGAGGTCCCTTCCAACCCTAATTTTTTATGAATCCTGCGTGCCCAGCTACAGAATCTACTGATGAATGGCAATTTATCAAAGCTACAGCATCTTCTCTAAAATGCCACCCAGTTCTCCACCCATCTCCAAACACTGCTTGCACCCCCTGTGTGTCCAAGGTGATGGCAACCCTTGTTGGCAGGCATTCCCAGCCAGGGGTGGGGGGAAATGAGTTTGCTCATCTTACCATTCTGTGTCAAAATGGCACTGACAAGGTGTGCAGTGTGCAAGTCCACTGCCAGTAAACATTTCTACTTAGGGGAGCTGCAAGTGAAAACATTCAGGCCCCATGTCTGAGAGTAGTTATAGATTGGGGGGGGGGTGAGGTCACAACTAGTCTTCACCTGGTTCACCCTTCAAAACTAGTCTTCACCTTTTTATGGTCACTACTGGTGATCCTGAAAATGAGAACTTGCCAGACCTCCATGGCTGCTACTGTGGTCAGTATTGTGGAGCTTTCAAAGGAAATTTTTCTGGAACACTGTTTGAAGGCATTCGAAGTGGGCATGGGTAAAACCTGTTAGCATCTTACAGCTTTCAGCTTCTTTATGGCACTAGAGACAAATTTAACCGATACCTTTCTTTGCTTTGGGACATTCAGAGTTTGCTTTGGGACATTCAGAGTTTGTGGAGTTTCAAAAACCATTTATACCTTCTGTGTGTCAGTTATCCAGGTTGTAACTGTACTGATTTAGAGGAAAAGGCAATCAGGACTCATAGTAGACATGATAATTTTTATTAGACCAACAAGATTTTTGCAAATAAGTGTCTTTAATTGCAAGCTTTCGGACACAAACACCCTTCATCAGTCATTGGAGAAAAGATTGTAAAAGTTCTCCTGGGTAGAAAAGAAAGTTCATATGTCATAGGATTTCACAGAGGAGTCAACAGATGGAAAACTCCTCTGGGCAGTCTGCCCAGAGGAGCCTTCTGAACTGACTGCCCAGCAAGTTTTCCATCCAGGAGAACTTTTACAATCCTTTCTCCAATGCCTGATGAAGGGTGTTTGTGCCCGAAAGCTTGCAATTAAAGAATTTTTTTTTTGAAAAAATCTCATTGGTCTAATAAAAGATCTCTCTACTACGAGTTCTGATTGCCGTTTATACCTCCCAGCTTTCAGCCTACACGTAGTCATTGTTGTTGTGGGGCTTACATTTCATTTAAGAAGCCTTTTCTTTTTTTGACTATGCATAAGGAGGTCATCCCCTCCCACTGACCTCTCAACCCCCTCCTCCCTTCCCCCACTCCCACCTGCAAAGGAAGCCAATGAGCTAGGAGGGAAAGAAAACTAACGAGCAGGATTGCACTGTACTTCCTCTATACCAGTGCTTCTCAACCTGTGGGTCGTGACCCATAAGTAGGTCACAAGAATATATGAAAGGGCCACAAACAAACGTTAAAAATGGATCAACAAACTTTAAAAATAGATTCTCCTTTAGAGGCGAAAAACATTGGAAACTGTGACTTTTCCCTTGGAGTCTAGCAAAGTTCCAGCCTGCAAGGGGCTGCTTGGGGCCCCCCATGCCCTACATATACCCCACTACCTCACACACCCAACCCCTGTCCCACACACTGGGGAAGGTAGGACCTGGGGATGGGGGGCAGCAGGTGAAGGGCAAAGTAGGGACAGGCCATTGACGTTTATGAACGGGTCCTGGTACAAAAAAGGTTGAGAACCATTGCTCTGTACTACCCCTCCTGTTGGCTGATCTTGTATGTGAAAAAATACAGCAGTCACAATGATACCCCTTTCCCTGTCATGTTGCAACCTTTATCCCAGAGAACCTTCAAGTCTATTTTGTGATAGGGTCCTGGAAACAGACATTCTCCCCTCGCAAAAAGTGAACAGCAACACAGAGAAAATGGAGAGCAAAAGTTCTGTTATTCATTACTATCACAAAAAATCTCCCTTCCCTCACCAACGGGGTAACACTTAAAGCACTAACAGAGAACCCAAGCTAGATTTTAAATGAAATATAAAACACAAATTATTAAAATCTCCTCTCAAAGAGTGGTTGTGAGTTTGTAATGCATGATGCATAAAGAATGAAAATACAGAAAAGTACACCCAAGGCAAATAATATCCAAAGTTTACATGTTACAAAAGCTGCAAAATTCGTACACAGGAATCTGTAGCCTGGTCACCCAACAAGATGATATTCTGCTGTGGTTTTCTATAACAGTACTGTCCCCCATCCCAGAGGCAAGCACCTTGAAGAAAGCTGGCAGAAAGATATCAAAGGGACAACTGGTTTCTGGAGCTATATGGACTTCTACAGACTGATCTGAGTGGTGATGCAGCAAACAGTGAAGGAGCCCGAGACCTAAGCCACTGATGGATATTACAGTTAAACCAAGATCAACTGTTTTATCACATCCTACATAGTGACCTGGCCACATAGTTAGTCAACTAACGGTGTGATAAAATGAGGAACAAGCCGCAACGTTATTGCACAAAATGTGTAATAACTTAGTGATTGGTTCCTAGCAATTTAATTGAACAGTGTCCAGCTTCTGGTGCACAGGGAACCCTTTCAAGACTCCCATATGTTCTAGAGGCTGGGAACACCACTCAGCTAACTGGGGCTCCTAGCTAGGGGAAATGCACCATGTGCTCCCATGGCTGGGAGCTCTGGTTAGATGACTAGAGCTTCCAAGCTGGGAAATGGAGGAAGAGAAGCTTGCTACTTGATCAAGATTGAGCTCCCCCTGCACTGGTGATAAGGCACAATGGGATCTAATGTGGAATCCTACATTGTGCCTCCTGCCATGCACATGTGACATGGCTAGAAGTGCAACTGTTGGGGTCCTGCATCAGATCCCATAGTGCCTTTACTTTAAGGTATATCAGAGGCCCTAGCGGAGTATATTTAATAATCAGATAAATCCCACTACACTCCATGCATGGTAAGCACCAGAGACCCGTGCTCATTTCTATCCTTACAAACAATATCAAGCAGAAAGATTTAGGAAGGAAAATGGTATAAACCTGAGAAAAAACACAGTATAATCTAAGCATCCCCCCATGACCTTGAATCACATTCTTCATCCAAGTGCACACAATTCTAGGGAATACCCCAAACCTAATTCCCCTCAATAAAGGAACTTTGTTTTTAAGCTTTGAACAGCATTCATTTGGTTTACTGTAAAACCAAAAAAGACAAGCTTGTTAAACGAGACATGCATTGTCTTTTTTGATACAGTTTTACACCAATGCCCAGGGATCTGGGTTTCCCATTTGCTGCAGAAAAATGCAAATTTTCCCCTTTAAAGGAGAAAAATGCAGGAAGCTGAAGGTTTCCCCTTGCAGGCTGTCAGAGTTCCAGCCTACAAGGGGCTGGAGGAAGGTGATAAGAGGCAGGGAGCACCATGTGCATGCGCACGTGCACACACATGCGCACGGCTGGCAATACAGCCCCAGCAACCATGGTGAAGAGCAGCTCCCATAGCTGCCTTTAGGCAAGTTGGGAATGGAGGGGGCGGCATAGGCCATGTGTGGGAGGTGGGAACAGGCACAACCTGTGAGGAGATTGAGGCAGCAGCTTATGCAGAGCCCACACAATGAGGGAGGGAGTGGGGCGGGGTTGGTGGCTGGGGGCACTGCCCAGCCAGGGTAGTGGGCGGTGGCCAGGTGGAAATGCGTGGCCCAGTTGTGGAGTGGGATGGAGCCACAGGCAGCTTGGCTAGGGTGGCTCCCTGCTGCTATGCACACTCACGGGGAGGGGTCAGGTGCCAGAGCTGACATGTTGGAGGGTAGGGTGGTAAAGTGTCTCTCCAGATTTCTGCACCCACAGCAGGGCTGCAGCCCGGCTAGACCAGCACTGGGCAGAAGCCACTTCCATAGCTAGTGCAGGAGGACAGACCAGGGCAGTGAAACTCATTGCTGCTGTTGCCACTGCAAGCCCTGCGTCAACTATGCTACCATGGGTGCCAAAGCAAGGTGCCCCCTGCTTGCCACCACAATAGGGGCAGCTTGTGCCTCCCCACTGTGGTGGAGGGCAGGGGACACCTCACCATGGCAGTGCAGCTGGTGCAGATTTGTGGCAGCAGCAGCAATGAGTCTCACTGCCCCACACCACGCTCCAACACTGGTTTCTGCCCTTTAGGATGCGAAGGCAGTTCCTGCTGGTTCAGCCAGGTTGCAATCCTGTGCCCTACTGGGTGTAGAAATCTGGAGGGAGGCAAATGTCTCCCTGTGCTCCACCCCCCACCCCAACATGTCATCTATGGTTGGGTGCCTCCCCCTACACACATACACACCTGGGACCTGGGGGTGGTGGGCAGCTGTACCCCCACAGCAGGGCTGCAGGTCAGGAATGAGAAGCACCCCAGGCTTGCTGCTGTCTCCTCTGCTCCTGGCCAACGTGAGGTGGGGCCCTGTCCTGGGGTGCTGGGATGCCTCTGCTACCAGCCATGATGCCCTAGGCAGTAGCCCTTGCTGCCCACCCTGAGGCCAGTTCTGTCTGGAAGTCATGGCTTAGAAGTGAGGGGCACCTGTGTATCAGGGCTGCTCAATGCCAAAAACCAGTGGAGGGGACAGCCACAGCTGTCTAACATATTCTGGTGAGTGGAGGGGGCAGGAGGAGCTCTGATTTTCCATGATTTAAAAAAAAAAAAAAAAAATGCCAAAATATATAGGTATTTAGAATTAATTTTATATGAATCTATTATAATGACTGAAACATTGGTAAACTTCCAAATTGCAAATATATCAGTAAAACATCATGCTCGACTGATATCTATATAGATAGTGACGTTTCATTTTAATGATGGAAAAAAGTGGATTTGGGGATTGGTTTGGTTTTTGTTTTTTGTTTTTTTTAAAATCAGAGCATTTTGGATTTAACAGAGAAAACCAAGATTCCTGCTGATGTCCTATCCTCTTGGCCAGCACCTTGGCAGTGTTAGAAACAGTTTTCCATGATGTCTCTCATGAGAAGGGCTTGCCAGCTGTCACTCGAAAGATGCTGTTTCTGCAGTTTGATACCTACTTGCAAGCCTCTGTGTCTTGCTTCAAATCACCAGGCTTCTACAACAGATTCCCCACTGGCCTCACCTATATTGTATTTAGGCAAATCCAAAACAACTCAGACTTCAAGACAACCCCCTGATAATTAGATTCTATACATAAAGAAATTGATAAATTTGTTATAATTTTCTAAGAACAGATCCTAAATATAGGAGGGTCATCTTAAATTTGTCCTCACCCCACCACTACAGCAGGGAAAGCAGTGGAGGAAGTGGTAGGGAAGGCACTAATGAGACAAGGGGTCAAGCAGCCTGGCTCCTATCCCTCCCCGCTTGCCCCCATTCTCCCCTACTTCATTCATTCATTCATAGAAAAATAGGGATAGAGGGGACCTCAGAAGGTCACCTAGTCCAAACCCCTGCTCAAAGCAGGACTATCCCCACCGAGATCATCTCAGCCAAAGCTTTGACTAGCTAGGTCTTAAAAACCTCCGAGGATGCAGAGTCCACAACCTCTTGGGGTAACCTGTTCTCCAGTGCTTTACTACCCTCTCAGTGAAAAAGTTTCTCCTAGTATCTAACTTAAACCTCCCTTGCTGCAACTTGAGACCACTGCTCCTAGTTCTGTTATCTGCAAGGATCCAGGTTTTCCTTTTCCCATGGAAAAATGGAAAAAACAATGGATTTTCCCTTTTACCAAAGAAAAACATGGATTTTTCATTTTAACAGAGAAACATGTGGATTTTGCTCTTTTGCAAAGAGCTCTGTACAGGTTGGCAGAGCTCCAGCCAGGGGGAGAGGGAAGAGGCATTCAGACAGGGGGTGCCAAGTGTACTTACATGCAAATAGCTGCCAGTCAGGCTAGAGAGCAGCTCCTGCAGTCAAGTCTGGCAGGGGGGAGGGAGAAACAACTGAGGCTCCCATACAGAGGGAGTTGGGCAGGACTAGGGTTGGGGCTGGGGCTGCTGCCCAGCCAGGCGGTGTGTAGGGCTTGGGCCCACAAGCAGCCACAGGGCACCAGTGGGGAGCAGGACAGGGTGGCTCATCAGGGGGGGCAGGGGGCTAGCTCCCCACCGCTGCATGCACTCTGAGGGGGGTGGCACACACATACCCCCCAGATCTGTGCATGGGGCAGGGTGGGTGAGGGCTGCCTGCTGCAGGTTCAGGTTCCCTGCCTTGCTGCCCTCCCCCAGGGCCTCCACTTTGGGGAGGACAAAGGGCACATTGCCAGGGCAGCACAGGGCTTGCAGCAGTCACAAGCTTCCCTGCCTGGCCTGCTGAGCTGCAGATGCCCCAAAGAGAGGCAGTGGGGCGGGGAGCCCAAGCCCACACCCACAACTGCCCCTTGCATAGATCTGGGTGGCATGCGACTCCCATCCCCCAGGGAGTGTATACAGTGGTAGGGAGTTGCCCCCCCCCCCCCCCCCC
>NW_017729018.1:1250005-1251309 GCF_001723915.1 Gavialis gangeticus | reverse complement strand
GAGCTGGGCTCTGCTACACTGCAGCAGCTGCTGCCTCCGGCAGACATCAGCCAGGGCTCAGGTGCTGCTGTGGGGGGCAGGGGGCTGTGGACCAAGATCACTAGCCCTGTAACTCTGGCATCTGGGATCCCCCTTCAGCAGGGCTGGGGGGAGTGTGGGGAGGGCAGGGGCACCAGCAGGGCTCAGGGGCTGTGGCTTGGGAAGAGAGGGCCCTGGAACCTGGTGAGGTAAGGGGGCAGGGAAAGCTCTGATTTTCCTTGATAAAAGAACCACAAATCAATTACCAAAATGTATAGATACTGGGAATTTATTTTACTATAGTGATTGAGGTGTTGGTAGGCTTCCAAACTGTGAAAACCAGGATCCCAAGTCATCTGCCACCACTGAGAACTTACTTTTCCTGCTATTCGCCCTCCTCTTGCCTACACCCCCCTGGCACCTGCCCTGGACCTGGCTCCCCTGCTGTCTCCTGCCCCAGCCTCCCCCCACCACCACCTCTGCTCCCACATGCCCTCCCCTCCCCTCCCCTCCCCTGCCACTTAACTTCATTGTGGCTTGGTCCAAAACCTGCACACCTAACATCAACTGTCCCTTGCCCTTTAGAGCAGCTCGTGGGTGGCACTGGCCCTGGTTTATCAGGGTGGTTTTGGTGGAACTTCTTCAGCAGGTTAGGGGCATGGATGTATTCTGCAGATTCCCGTGTGCAGTCCTCAGGGTAATATCCCTCCCATTTAACAAGGTAAGTTGCCCCCACATCCACTGTGAAATCTTAGTTTCAAAAGGTAAGGTATTTTCTTGTCCCTCATCTGTCACAGGGGGTGGTAGAAATTGGGTCTAGTGAAGTCCTTCCCACACGCTAAATCAGGAGCAGGCAAAATACGGCCCATGGGCCAGATTTAGCCCACCAGACCATTCTATCCAGCCTGCAGGGCCCCCCAAAAAATTAGAAAATTAATATTTATTTTCTTCTGACTGCCTGTCAAAGCTGACAGGAGTCAGGGGCAGTAGGACCCAGGGGGAGCCCTCAGCAGAACTGAGCAGCCCAGCCCAGCCCTGCCCCATCCCCAGACATTTCACTTTTTTCCTGCACATGCCCTGCTCCAGCACCATGTGGCTCCCGGCTGCATCTCTGGACCAGGGAGAAATGGGCCATGCTCGTACGTGTGTGCGCATGTGCACACATGCACACATGCAGGGACAGAGTGTATGTGTGTGTGTAGGCAGGGGCAGTGTGTATGTGTGTGTGTGTGTGTGTGTGTGTAGAAAGGGGCAGTGTGTGTGTGTGTGTGTGTGTGTGTGTGTAG
>NW_017729018.1:1236135-1245005 GCF_001723915.1 Gavialis gangeticus | reverse complement strand
AAGCAAGGGCAGT
Organism: Gavialis gangeticus; assembly: GCF_001723915.1. Classification (NCBI taxonomy): domain Eukaryota; kingdom Metazoa; phylum Chordata; order Crocodylia; family Gavialidae; genus Gavialis; species Gavialis gangeticus. The sequence continues at coordinate 1,244,992 of NW_017729018.1, read as the reverse complement.
GTGAGTGTGTGCTCACGCATGCAGGCAGGGACAGTGCGTGTGTTCACAGGCTGAGTCCCACACGCACACCCCACCATACACATATACCCACACCCCCCCCGCACTGCCATATATGCAGACAGCCACAGCCACACACCCCCAGGCACTCTCTCCCCACAAACCCCATAACCACCCATACCCCACATACTCACAGCCCCCCACAAACCTATACACCCCCCCACAATATACAAGAATATATTAACTTCATTTTAAGCTATTGTTCAATCACCTCTGGGTACACTACATAAAGACATGCAAATCAGGACAAAAATATTTTTTGAAATCAAATTATATTCTAAAAAGCAAACATCTACAGCATTCATTAATTTGGTATTTTTCTGGTTCCAAGATGGTGACGGGGGGTGGGGGGGGTGGGCTCCTGTCAAGGGGCAGGACTAACCATGTGGCACTTGACAGCTTGCCAAAACTCAGTAAGTGGCCCTCCACCCAAAATAATTGCGCACCCCTGCTATAAATGATTTGAGGAGAGATGCATGGAATCATGGGCTGATTTTTAGGATTCAAAGTAGCTGAAATTCATATGCCATTGGGTTGATCTGCCAGCTAATGGAATAAGGTCCTAGGAAATGGTGGTCCAGGCTTCATGAGGACTAACTGGTATGAAGGTGTTCAACAAAGCCATTCTGGACCATGAAGCAAGCAGGCCCTGGCTGGCAGCGTAGCCCCACCTTTTCCTTATAATCTTCCTTTGCCTTTTTGAGGTGTTGTTTCAATACTTCTTGAACCTAATATGCTGAACCAATTCCATAGCTGCTGGGTTGATGGATCCTATGGATAGTGTTGGGTGAAACCAAGGGTAGTAAAAAACTGCCTGGTCTAGGAGTACTCAAAAATTTTATACACAAATTCTCAGTAAGGTAGACCAATGGTCTTGCTGGAAGTTCAAGCAGTAATGGCGGTACTGCTTGAAGATCTGATTTTTTTTTTTTCCAACTTGGGCATCTCTCTGGAGATGGGAGGCAGAGGAGAGGTAGGTGCAGACTCTCAGTAGCCATAGGGCTTTGCGCCAGAACCAACAGTCAACTGAAGTCCGATGAAAAGCAATCTGGAAGTCCATGGAGTTGTACCACATGAAATTAAATGGGCCATTGGATAAGCTGATCTGTCATAGTCAGAATCGCACAAAAATTGTTCAAGACTGCTGGCTCCATGATGGAAATCTAGGACAACAGCAGCCCACAGTCAAGGTAGCAGTGGGAAAGGCTTGGAGGAGCCTGTAAGTCTTCTGAGGAAGCCTTTTAGGACAAGCACGTCACAGGAATAGACAAAGGCCTGCATTGTCTGTGCAGCTACAACCACCAGAAATAATGAGGCAAGTGAGGTTTTTTGTTCCATGAAGTCCTGCCAGCGGAAAGTCATGGCTTAGACAAAAAACATATGATGGTCAACCTAGCAGGGCCCCGGGCACTGAGATCTTTCCCCTAGTAAACATAACCCCATCCTAATGCAATATTTCTTCTTTATGGAGACGGGTTGGTCTTTTGGGGCTCACTCTTCCCTAGTGGTTGTACAGGGTAGATCCAACGGTAATGTAACACTAATGAAGTTTGGGGCTTTAGGAAAGGGCTAGCTTCTGGAATGTCTTGTGAAGAGTCTGTATCATACTCAACTTTTTTGGGAGAGAGCACCTGCATTCCCACTTTGAGGCCCACACTGGTATGTTATCTGAAAGTCAAACAGTGTGTGAGGGGAAAACCCACCAGAGATGCCTATGGTTAAAAACTTTTGCTTTCTGAAAGTATTCTAATTTTTTGTGGTTGCTAAAGACCTGAATTGCGTGATAACCTCCTTTCAGGTGATGCTGCTAGTCTCCAAAGTCCACTCTAATGGCAGTCCAAGATTTCTTAGTATTGTTCTGCTGGAATGAGCCTGGAGGAAACCCGTAGTGCCTGCTCTGGGCCCTTTTGTTGAGAGACTAGTGTGCCATTCACTATGCTAGAGGCAGCTGTTTCCACCACAAAGCCAAGGCTGGGTCTAGGTGAGCCAAAACCAGGGCTGAGGTAGGGTTACCACATGTCCCTGTTTGGCCAGCACCCTCCCAGATTCCATAGCCCCGTCCCAGCTGGTTGGTCTGAAGTCCTGAGCAGGGAGGTGGAGCGGTATGGTATATGGGGCAGGTGGCTGGGCAGGCACTGCTGCTGCTATGCAGGAGCAAGACATGCAGACTGGAATAGGCACCACCCTGCCCGCACATGGCATGTCCTTGGTCTCACACAGCAGAAGCAGTGCCTGTGTGGCTGCCTGCCTGGAGCACCATGCCAATCCACTTCCCTGCTAGACTCTAGCCTGGGACTTCTGACCAACCTGCTGGGACCAGGCTATGGAATCCAGGAGTGACCCTGCCAAACTGGGATGTATGGTCACTAAGCTAAGGTAAAGTATTGCTTCAGGTGCTCAAAGACCAGCCAGGCCTCAGCAGACAAACAGAACTGAATGTTTTAATAAAGCAGGATGGTGACAGGGGGGTCACTACCTGGGCAGAATTGGTGATGAATTGCTCATAAAAATTTGTGAACACGAAATCTCTGGAGTTCCTTGACATTTTAGGGTGCCCTCCACCTGCAGACTTCCTTTACCTTCCAAGGGTCTATTTCCAGACCTTCTAGGAACAGAAAAGGCAAAGAACTCAGCAGAAGACTGGCTAAATGCACATTTTTAAAGGTGTACTAGTTAGCCCAAATAGCATAACCAGGTATCAAAATGTCCATAGATTCAGAGGGCCATTTTCTATTCATTGCCAACCCTTACTTTAACCAGATTGCATGCACCAGTGAGATCAAGTTCTTTAAACATGCAGAGAGTTTTTAGATGACCTTGTAGCTCTAGGATTAGAAGTAAGGGGTAACGATTTCATACCCCTTTCATTTCATAATGGATTTCACACAATGATTCAGTTCAGGGTCCAGTAGTCCACGCAGAGACCTTCCATCTTTCCTCTTTGAAGAACAAGCTGGGGCACCAGCCGATGTGAAATTTCCTTGCAAATCCCTAGGTAGGGTGGCCATCATAGAGGACAGGCCAGTTGATTCAAAAATCAGACACCTTTATGTCCTCTATTTTTCTCTTGAAGAGAAATATAGAGGACATAAAGGCATCTAGTTTTGTATCAATAGAAGACAAGAGTAGCAGAAAACTGGAATGTCCTGTATGATGGCCACCATATCCCTAAGCCAGGTTCTTCTGGATTTACTCCTGGAAGGCAGCTAGTTCCATCTCAGACATGGCATAGATGGACCCTTCTGCATGATCTTTGCCTCATGCTTTAAGCCAGTGGGGTAAGCTGTAGTTCCTGTGTTGAGGAATGGTGTCTGCATTTCTTTCAAACATGTCAGCATAATCTTAGCATTTCTTAGGTAGCCTAGGTTCTTCCAAGGGAAACAGAACCCCCCATGGGCTGCTATCTGTTGGGAGTCCAGCCTGGGCCCACCTGAGTTTTGTGTCAACCCCAAGCTGACTTCCCCGCTTGCAAGGCCTGGGTTGGCACATTTCCTGCATCCTTTTCTATAGGGCAGCAGGTAAGCACATGTCCTGATGTCCCACAGGAGAAATACAAGTTCTTCTGATAGTCATCCCATTATATACTTCAGGTGAGGTGATAGCACTCCTCCCCCTGCCCCGTCCCCCTCCCCCGGCCATCTATCTGCATGAGTTCAGCAGTAGGGTTATCTGAATGGGGCAGAGGACCAGGCAAAAGGGAATTCTTTTCTTCTCTCCTTTTCTGAAGACAATGGTCAATGTCAGTCACTAAATACACACAGGCCAGATGGTTCCTTTTCCTCTCTCTGGACTTACATAGCAGAAGTGGAGCGTCTAGTGATACAGAGCGTCTAGTGATAGGAGCCAGCCACCCGCATATTAGGGAGTGGGCAAAGTCTCAGATATGCTCTATCCAGCCTCTGGGAACAACATTAGGGTAGCAAGTTGGGAAAGATGGCTTTTCAGGTCAGTCCAAGGCCCTGGGTTCAAGGCTGTAGGCAGCAGAGAATACAGTTTTAAGGATCACCTTTCCAATGCCAGGATCACTGAGCTCTGAGCTGCTACACTTCAGCAAAGGGCATCAAGCCTGGTCAGAGAGCTGAACATACTTTAGCTTGAAGTCAAGAACAGCACCCAGTACTTGATGCTGCTTCTCAATCGACAGCTGTAAGGCTAGTTAGAAGGTGTCTATTCCAGCATCTCACTGGGAAAGTGTGAAAGAATGCTATCCCAGTTTCTTCCTAGAGTCTTCTATAGGTTTTTCCTTGCTATTGTCTTTTCACCTGTCTGTCAATTTGGCTGCCCCAGGTTACTGAGGACGAGGGACTTCAGGTAAGAGGGTGGGAACGCCACCTCTCTACTGTGTTAGCACTGACCTCATGGCATGGGGGCACAGGCTTGAGCCCATGTCACTCTCTTAAGGTGACCAGTGGTGCTTTTTAAATTGGTTGGGTTGGCATCAAACAACACCTGGCCTTGATTGGGTCTTGAAGGTGATGTCAAAAGGGCTATATAAAGCTAAGACACCCTAGGATAGGGAAGCAGCTGTGTTAAGTTACATGCAGCAACTGGAACATCTGCAACTCTCTTTTTTCCTCTCAGGATGCTGAAGTAAGTAAACTACTTGGAACTTATCTAGATATATAGCTGCTTACTGTAATGTAGAAGTGTACCAAACAGCTACTAAGCTGACATGGTTTGCTCTGGGTTATTATCTGATACTTTTCTATCCTGTACCCTTCTCCATTCCTAACCTCTTTAATCAATAAAGATCTCCACTATAATAAGCATGGTGGACTTGCTGGGAGAGGGATTGGGGCATGTCTTTAAGCTCCCTATGCTTGGCTAACTAAGGAAGGCTACTCATAGAATCATAGGGCTGGAAGGGACCCCGAAGGCTTCATTGGGTCCAGCCCCCTGCATGACGAGGGAAGACATCTGGGGTCAGGTGACCCCAGCCAGGTGACCATCCAGTCTTCTCTTGAACACCTCTAGGGTAGATGATTACACCATCTCTGGGGGGAACTTGTTCCATAGTCTGGACACCCTAGGGGAAACTTATTCCATAGTCTGGACACCCTAGTTTTGAAGAAGTTGGGACACCTCTTTGTGCTTCAGGCTAAAGGAAGCACCCTAAGTTCTCGCAGTGGGTCAAGCACCTTTAAGGTCTAAAAGGCCTGTATACCGCAGGGGGCACAGGGCCTGGATACAGACCAGAGTCCTGGGTGGTGGCAGCGATTACCCCAAGCTTGCAGGTGTGCTCCAGGAAAGGGGTTGACCAGACATGAGGCACCCAAGGAGAGGCACTCAGTGCTTGGTAAGTGGTCAGGCACAGTGAGGTGGGTGGTTCAGTGCAGGAGCTCCCCCTACTGGTCTGTCACAGAAAGAACACTCCAGGTCCAAAACTCCAAAAATTAAAAAAAAATATTTAAACAAACTAAATACAGCACGTCCAGGAAGAATTGAGACATGACAAAAATTAGGAATAAAATACCAGGTGAAACATTAAATTATGCAAACAAGAATTTGATATCAGAGATAACAGAATTTCCAACAAAACCTAAGCATACACTCACCAGTCTCTCTCTGCTAACTATCAGCAAGCCACGAGCTCCATTGATCTGAGCAAGCCTCACTTTTTCATAGAAGGTGCAGTTTCCCCGCATCACCATGGGGATTCTGTTATTAAATCCCCCATCAGGCACATCAGAAGGAGAACACAAGACAGATGTTGTCTGATCCTGAAGCTGCAAAAGGGACTGAAAGGATAGAGAAATTTGTTTCAGAACTGCAACTATAAAAGTTTTGGAAAAAAACCAACACTCTTTATTTATTTATATGAAACAAAAATTGGCATTTTAAAAAACTATAAGTTCTAAGATAATAATCATAAAACACATTAAATTAAGTTTTAGTAGAATAGAACACTTAAATCGCTATAATACTAGGTTATTAGTTACGGTTTTTTGAAAATTCAAGTCAGACACAAAAGATGCTCTTTTCACAGAAACCCAAATACTGATACTCTGTTTACCTTGTTATAGTGAGAAACTGTGCAGCCTGCCTGTCTAACATTGCCTGTCACTTTCAGCTGCTTATTATTTTTCCAAACTTTTAAGCACTTGGCTTGAAATCTTCAGTGAATCTCTCTCACTGACTTGCCTCCCTTGCTTAGAACAAAGCTGGCTGCTACTTGTTTCTCCCAATTCCTTTGAATAGGTACCATGCTTTGTTACAAACCTGTCTCTCTCATTTCTTTGTGACAAGTACCACACAGCCTAGTTGGAAAAACTGTTTTACAGTCTCTGAGAAATTGAAGAACCACTTTATCAATGTTTTATAAAGCAAACAGGAAGAAGCCAACACCAGACTTGCAGAACTAACAAACAGCATACAGAACTATTGGGACATAACAGCCATTTACCAGGAGAAGAAAGGCTTCACAGTTGGATGCAGATATCGCAAACACCTGCCCTCCTTAAAGAAGTTGAAGGAAGCAAAACTTTCCAAACTTATATGTTACAACAATCCCACAATCCAATACCATCAGCCTATCTAACCACACTCTCAGCTTCACTGAGATGCTTGGCCCAGTGCTGTTCAATATCTTCATCAACGACCAGAATTAGGGGGTGAAAAGCCCACTGGCCAAGTTCGTGGATGACACCAAGATATGGGGTTGTGTGGACACACCCGCAGATAGGCTGCAGATACAGGCAGACCTAGACAGGCTAGCATGTTGGGCAGAACGGAACCAGATGAGGTTCAACATAGAGAAATGCAAAGTGCTGCATCTGGGAAGGAAGAACCTCCAGCACACCTACAGGCTGGGCATCGCTAACCTGACCAGCACTAAAAATGGAAGGGATCTGGGGTTAACAACAGACCCCAGCGTGCATGAGCCAGTAATGCAATGCAGTAGCTGCTAGGGCCAATAAAACTTTGGCATGCATCAATTGATGCATCTCCAGTAAATCCAAAGAAGTGATTCTCTCACTTTACTCAACATTGGTGCGGCTGCAACTGGAGTACTGTGTCCAGTTCTGGGCGCTGCACTTCAACAAGGACGTGCTAAAGCTCGAGAGGGTCCGGAGAAGGACCACCCGTATGATCAGGGATTTGCATGGCAAGCCACATGAGGAAAGGCTGAGGGATCTCGGGCTCTTCAGTCTAAAGAAAAGAAGGCTGAGAGGGGAACTGATTGTGGCTTACGGCTGTATCAGAGGCGTACATCAGGGGCTCAGTGAACAACTGCTCACCAGCATGCCCTGGGGGAAACTAGAAACAATGGCCACAAACTCCTGGAAGAGTTTCAGGCTGAACATTAGGAAAAACTTCTTTACAACTAGGGTGTCCAGACTATGGAACAAGCTCCCCCCAGAAGCAGTGCAATCATCTACCCTAGAGGTCTTCAAGAGAAGACTGGACGGTCACCTGGCTGGGGTCACCTGACCCCAGATGTCTTTCCTGGTCATGCAGGGGGCTGGACCTGATGAACCTTCGCGGTCCCTTCCAGCCCTACGATTCTATGAGATGTTTATTAGTATCCCATGATCTTGGGTTCTGCCCTACTACACTACTCCATAAGGTGCAGCTGTATTGAGACCTCAAAGGGTTTTTCCACTGCCTAAGACTAAGTAAATATTTCCATGACGCAGAGACAAAATGATCAACTCTCCACAGATCTGACCCTTACACAGCACAAGAGGAAGGAAATCTCCTGCGCCCCACTCAGCCACATCCCTTCTCTGGACCGGCACAAAACTGTTTCTACTTCCAAGTCCACTCTAAAATTGATAGAAAACAACAATTTACATTACAACCCCAGTCCTGGAGAATGGAGATCCATACTCAGCCTTAGAAACAAGGGAACTACATAAACTCCTAAAGACGCTACACCTCCAGAAACACAGGATAAGATTTATGATTTCAGCCCTGCAGGAACCCAAGATGGGCACCTTTTACTTATTACCCAAGATACACAAACTTGGTAACTAAGGACACTCCATCCTCCCTGGCAATGGCACCATCACAGGAGGACTTTCTGACTACTGACTCTATCCTATACCCATATGCTACTTGAGAGGCCAGCTATACAGTGTGGTAGTGATGTAGCCACTGGATACTACCACAAAATTTCCCGTGAAATGAATTTGCTGGGTCAAGTATTCAAGAGTCCTTTTATTGGAGAGGTGGAAGGTGTTAAACTCTTGGTGAAGTTTCTCTAGAGGTTCCTTCCCATTTGTCCATATGACGAACATGTCATTAGTATACCAGGGCAAGAGAGGACAGTGTCATCACCGGGAATGGTATTCCTTATGGCTTGCAATTCATCCTCACTGGGGATGTTGATGTACTGAGATGTGATATGTATAGTAGCTAATACAGCGTTTGCTGGAAGCTTATCAATGGAGGTTAGTTTCTTAAGGAAACCTGTGGTGTTTTGTGGCAGAGCACCTCTGGTGTCTGCCACTTTAAGAGCCCAAAGAGGCACTGGCAGGTGTCGCCCAGCTCTGATGAGCAGCCAGTTTAAGATTCAGGCCAGCAGAGATGGAGGCAACACTCTGCTGCCTGGCACCGAGGAAACAACATCTCCCGGTAGAGCTGCTGCTCTGGCAACACCAGGAGGTAAGGGCAAGAGGTGAAACTGCATCCTGCTGGGAATGGGTGGCCTGGTGGGGCTGTTCGTGGCAGAATAGCCCCCCAAGAAATGCCAGGCCAGTTACCACCCCAGTGGAAGGCAAGTAGGGGCATCTAAACCCCAGCCCCCATCTTCAGGTGGGTGAATTAACATTGGAGGTAGTTTGGGGCCAGGTATGGC
>NW_017729018.1:1235014-1235966 GCF_001723915.1 Gavialis gangeticus | reverse complement strand
GGTATGGCTGCAGCCACCTGAGCTTATGTGGTAGGGAGGGGAGGGGAGGGGGATTGAGGCACCTGTAGGGGGCGAACAGCAGCCAGGAGATCCCTGCACAGCTCAGCTGCCACACTGGGTCATGCACACAGGGCTGCGGGGCAGGGAAGCAGGGTACGCCAAGAAGCTGCTAGCCACTGCCAGCTCAGCCCTGCTTTGCTCCCCTGCAACCTCTACAGGCAGTGGTGGGGTGGCACGCAGATCTCCTCGCTGGTCCAAGCCCCCCCCCCCCCCGGCTGCCCTGGTGATGCACCTCCTGCTCACCGGGCTGCTCCCCTCAAAGCAACAGCACAAGCAGAGGCTGTGTTGCCAGGGCAGCGGGGGTGGGGGGGTGGGGGTGCAGCAGTGAGGAGATCCCTGCACTGCCCTGCTGTCCTCAGCTATGCCAGGTTGTGCCCGCAGGGCTGTGGAGGTCCCAAGGCAGGGGAAAAAGGGTGGGAACCTGCGTCCGCAGCCTGCACCTCCCCTGGGTATAGATCTGGGGGTTGCGGGTCCCCCCTGCCCCCCAGGACTGTATGCAGCAGCAGGGAGCCAGCCCTCCCCAAAATGAGCCACCTGTGGCCTGTCCTGCTCTCCTCTGGGGCCCTGCAGCTGTGCACTGCAGCCCTGGGATGCAAGCCCCACCCGGCTGCCCAGCTCCCTCCCTACAGGGGCCTAAATCTCCCTCTCACACTTCCACTTACCTGTGGGAGTGTGCCCTAGGCCACAGCACAGGGGAGTGGGGGCAGGGGGCTGTGGACCCAGATATATAATGTCTTTCGTCTGGGGGAAAAAAACTTCCCTGGACCCTAACCCTGCTATTTACTTTAATTCTTATGGGGAAATTGGATTCGCTTAACATCGTTTCACTTAAAGTCGCACTTTTCAAGAAACTAGCTACAATGTTAAGTGAGGAGTAACTGTACAACCCTAA
>NW_017729018.1:1234311-1234585 GCF_001723915.1 Gavialis gangeticus | reverse complement strand
GGTATGGCTGCAGCCACCTGAGCTTATGTGGTAGGGAGGGGAGGGGAGGGGGATTGAGGCACCTGTAGGGGGCGAACAGCAGCCAGGAGATCCCTGCACAGCTCAGCTGCCACACTGGGTCATGCACACAGGGCTGCGGGGCAGGGAAGCAGGGTACGCCAAGAAGCTGCTAGCCACTGCCAGCTCAGCCCTGCTTTGCTCCCCTGCAACCTCTACAGGCAGTGGTGGGGTGGCACGCAGATCTCCTCGCTGGTCCAAGCCACCCCCCCCCCCG
>NW_017729018.1:1232416-1233611 GCF_001723915.1 Gavialis gangeticus | reverse complement strand
TGCAGCAGTGAGGAGATCCCTGCACTGCCCTGCTGTCCTCAGCTATGCCAGGTTGTGCCCGCAGGGCTGTGGAGGTCCCAAGGCAGGGGAAAAAGGGTGGGAACCTGCGTCCGCAGCCTGCACCTCCCCTGGGTATAGATCTGGGGGTTGCGGGTCCCCCCTGCCCCCCAGGACTGTATGCAGCAGCAGGGAGCCAGCCCTCCCCAAAATGAGCCACCTGTGGCCTGTCCTGCTCTCCTCTGGGGCCCTGCAGCTGTGCACTGCAGCCCTGGGATGCAAGCCCCACCCGGCTGCCCAGCTCCCTCCCTACAGGGGCCTAAATCTCCCTCTCACACTTCCACTTACCTGTGGGAGTGTGCCCTAGGCCACAGCACAGGGGAGTGGGGGCAGGGGGCTGTGGACCCAGATATATAATGTCTTTCGTCTGGGGGAAAAAAACTTCCCTGGACCCTAACCCTGCTATTTACTTTAATTCTTATGGGGAAATTGGATTCGCTTAACATCGTTTCACTTAAAGTCGCACTTTTCAAGAAACTAGCTACAATGTTAAGTGAGGAGTAACTGTACAACCCTAAAACTGTAGTCACTCAAATCACAGCCACTCATACCTGCTCTGACCTGCTACAATACCAGCCCCAAAACGAGCACAACTGAATCCCTCTTATTGTCACCTACAGCCCCCAGCTTGAATACCTGGGACACATCATTAACTACCTCCAACCTTTCTGGAAAATGATAATGTCAAGGCAACCTTCCGGGACATGCTTATCTTGGCTTACAGGCCAACCTCAAATGGCACATCTCCAGCAACAGACTATCTCCTATTCTCACCAAGGCACTGGACCCAGATGCCAGCTATATCCCCTTATTAACGCAGACCATAGTCACCACTGGACCAAAAAAAATGGATTATAAACACCTTGGCCACATCCAGGCGAGCATGGCTGTTTGTTTCCCTAGGGCTATGCAGTGGCAGCACACCTTGTACCCTTGCTGCTTGTCCCCAGGGAATGCCTGTGCCATGTGTGCTCTGGTGTGCAGCAGGTTACCTCGGGTGGGATAGGGAAGGCTGGGGCCAGCAACTGTGCTGGCCCCAGCCGTCTTACTTGGGGTCCTTGGGGAGGTGATTTTGGGTAGCGATGCTGCCACCACATGTGCCACCCCACTTTTTTTTTTTTTTTTAACCTCCTGGGGT
>NW_017729018.1:1223663-1232289 GCF_001723915.1 Gavialis gangeticus | reverse complement strand
CTTTTTTTTTTTTTTTTAACCTCCTGGGGTCAAATCCCACCCTCCACCCCACCCTGCTGTAAAAGGCAGCAGCATGAGGAATGCCTGCACGTGTAGTATGGGGCTGCAGGACCACATACCACATGTCTGTGCTTATTTCACCTTGAGTTCATTCACCTACTCTACCAATACCATCACTTGCTTACAATGCCCATCTGTGGTCTACATTAGACAGATGGAGAGATTCCTAAATGAAAGAATGAATGGACACTAATTTGATATCAATTCCAGAAAGACGAAATCTTATGACAGAACACTTTAACCTCCCAAGACAGTCCATCACTGATTTCAGAGTAGCTCTTCTTAAATAACAAAAGTTTAAACACAAACTTGAATGCAAAACTGAAGAATAAGAAGTCATCTGTGGACTGGATGGTTGGTTAACTGGATGGTTAACCAACCATACTTAACTGGATGGTTAAGTATGGTCTCAGCAGAAGCTCTAGATTCATATCCCATTATAATTTGTGTCTGGGGCACCACTAGGGGTGCATGGAAGAGCAGATAACCTTTTTCTATGTTCCTTCAAAACCTCCTTAAAATACCCAGTGCTAAAACAAAAGGTTCATTCACACCCCTATTTCAGACTGAAGATAAGATGAAGAGGTGCAGACAAAGCAAGTCCAAAAACACTTTAAAAAGGACTTTTGTCAAGTGTTCCACCTCTACAAGGCTAGTGGAAGAACAAAGCCCTTCTCCTCTTCCTACTGCAAACACAATGGAGGGGAGGCTTGAAGAACAGGGAGGAGCTGCCTGGAACACTGCTGCTAGAAGTGTAAAAGGAATTTAAAATGCTCAAATTGTGCAAAATAAGACTGGCTGAAGCTTTTGAAGTTAAAATATCTGTTAATGAGATTAAGGCTGGAGGAGAGGGAACTATTCTTAAATGAAAAGTGGAACCTCTTCTCCAATAAGGATGACTATCCGGAAAACAGGAGTTGGATGGCTTATCTATACTTCTTGAGATCCATGGAAGGGATCGAAAAGATAGCTGTATAAGACTGCACAAAAAGTGTTTTTACCTAACCTCCCAGAAATATCAGCACTCTAGGGCTATGGCCTGCAGACTGTGACCCTCCCAGAACAATAGTAGTAAATTGTTTCTCAAATACTAACAAAAAGAATTTTTAAGATAAGTCAGAATACTGAGGAAAATAACTTATGAATATTACGATTTATCTGGATTTGAGTGCAGAAATACTTAAAAAGAGAAGAGTGGAATGTTCCCAGAGGATAGGACTAATCAGGGCTTAAAAGCTTTTATTTGGTATCCTGCCAGGCTGTCCTTGATATTTCAAGGAAGACTCAGGAGGTTTTTAAAGATCTTGAGGCTTTATTAAGGAAATAACCATAATTTTCATCCTGACCTAAGAGTCCAATTTTGTAAGGATACAACAGCAGAAGTCCCTTTCATTAGGACTGAGATAGGTGTGGTTGCTAAAAATAAACAGAAGTGTGTGTGAAGTGATATAATCAGGGGGTACATTGACATGAGATGCTTTACTGCACATTAGACTAATCTAACGCACAGTAAAGTGTCACTGTCTACACATATGCAGCAATTACTGCACAGCAGATTAGTTTAATTCACCATCTTCTAGTACCGGATATACTTACTTTAATGTGCAGATTTCTAGTACTTGTAATGCACAGAAGCATGTGTGTAGATGCTGACCAGGAGCAAATTGCTCCCAGTCAGCCTAGGCAGCAGGGGGCCACAGGGTGCAGGAAGAGTTGTTTCAGCTCAGCAGGATGCTGCCTCCCAGCCACATGGAAACTGGGATACATCCCAATGTCCACATGGCTGGGAGACAGCTGCCCGGCAGCCAGAACAACTCTTCCCTGCCCCATAGAGATTGTAAACAGCCCCCATGCACCCTGCTAGCCTGGGGCTGGCACCCAGAGGATCCTAGAGCTCTCCCTGGCTGCTGCAGGGGGGGCAAAGCAGGGCAGGAGCAGTCCTGGACTGAACTGCTCCTATCAGAAGCAAATTTTCTCCCAACACACGTTCATGTGTGTTCGGGGCTGCATCCTAACACACCTGAATTTTTTGCACAGAAATATCAAGCACATGAATTGTACATGTAGATGTACCCACTTTGTAGGTAAAATCCTGGCTAGTATTAAAAAAAAAAAAAAAACCAACCAGAACTTATACCAGGGGTGGGCAAAATACAGTCCAGGGGCCAGATCTGGCCCATGGGGCCCCTAAAAATTTTAGGGAATTAATATTTATTTGCTCCTAGCTGCCTGTCAAGGATGACAGGAGCCAGGGGCAGTAGAACCCAGAGGAAGCTAATGGCAGGACCCAGCAGCAATGTCTGCCCAGCCCTGGCCCCCCAACCAGAAACCCCTGCCTAGCAGAGGCTTCTGGCCTGGGACCATGGGGCCATTCCTACTTCCCTGCACCAGAGACGGAAATGCAGCCCAAAACTCAGTAAGTGGCCTGCCGCATGAAATAATTGCCCACCCCTGTGTTATACTGAAAACTGTAGGAGAATAAGCAGATAGGAAGTGAGGGTAGCTACTATTTTTCTGGGATTAAAAGAGTTTTTGGCTGGATTATCCCCATTGTTAGAGTTTTTGGAAAAAAAAAAGTTTCTCTCAAATATAGCAAATCTACATTTGTGCTAAATACTTTGCACATTATGGCTAGAAGGAAGGAGGAGTTAAGAAAAAAAATCTTGTATGTTAAGATGAGTTTAATGGGATACACAGTAACGATGTTCCTTCTGAAATGCTGATAGAAGATTGGATGCCGTCGTCACAAAAACTGCTAAAAGTGGCAGCGGTGACATAAGGCAAAACCAGCAATGGCTGAAATAGTAAAATAATACTATGACTACTCTAAAACATCTCTATGAATACTGCTCAAAAAGAAATAGAATAAGATAGCTAGCTCAATATGTAGATATATGCATGTTATGAGAGAGAGAGAGAGAGAGAGAGAGATCCTAGACCCAGATAAAAACTTAATACGGGGAAGCAAAAGCAGAAGCCTTAGTAGTGTTCTTGGGGTGAAAGAAGTACAATCTATTCAATACTTGAATGGATTGTACCTGAAAGTACAATCCATTCAATACCTGAAGTGTTTATATACTAATGCAAGAAACACAGGGAACAAATGGGAAGAACTGGAGGTCCCAGCACCATCACGGAATCATGATGTAACAGGAATTATAGAGATGAAGCGAGACAGTTTGCATAAGTGGAGTACGGTCATGGATGGGTATAGCTTGTTCAGGAAGGATAAGCAGGAGAAAAAGCGGAAGAGCTGTTGCCCTATACGTAAAACCATTGTACACATGTTTGGAAGTATGACATGGTAAGTAAGCCTGTTGAAAGCTTTTGGGTAAAGGTCAGAGGGGAGAACAGAAGGGAGGATGTCCTGGTGGACATCTGCTACCAACCACCAAACCAGGAGAAGATGGCAAACAAGGCCTTCTTTAAACAACTGATAGAAGTTGTCCAATCACAAGACCTAGTTCTTATGGGGGACTGTAATTATTGGGATACCTGCTGGGAGGGAAAGAAACAGCAGTACACAACCAGTTGGAGGATAACTTGGAGTGTGTTGTGGATAACTTTTTGCTACAGATGGTAGAGAGGTCAATTGTGGGAGAAGCGTTTCTCAGCTTGTCACTTACAAACATGGAGAAACTGGTTGAGAATATGAAAGACAGAACATGACTTGGGCAACAGTGACCATAACATGACAGAGTTCAAGATCCTAAGGGGAGGGAGGAAGGAGAGCAGCAAAATAAGGACACTGGATTTCAGAAAAGCAGACTTTAAACTCAGGTACCCAGTGGGAAGGAGGCAATTCTGAGGGGAAAAAGTCCACAAGAGAGGGCTGTATTTTAAGGAAGCCCTTTTAAGGGACAGGAGCAAGCTATCCCAATACAACAAAAGAAGAGGAAATACAACAGGAGACCAGCCTGACTAGAAAGCAAATCTTTTCAATGAGTTAAAATTCAAAAAGGCAGGCTACAAAAACTGGAAATTTGATTATGAAACTATGGAAGAGTACAAAAGTATTGCACAGGCATGCAGAGAGAAAGTTAAGAAGGCCAATGCATGATTTGACATGCAACTGGCAAGGGCCATAGAACATACAGTAAAAGCTGTGTTAACTGGCATGAGTGGGGAATGGGAGGTGTCAGGTATCTAATAATTCCGGTTATCTGAGGCAGGGGTTTGAAAACCCCTGTGGAGTAAGTGGGGCACAGGGAGCACCACATGCAGAGCGATGGCAGCATAAGGTGGTGCGTGGCAGCAGTGCTGGCCAGGAGTGGGATGGGTGGGCAAAGCAGATCTGCTCCCTGCACACCTTGTCCCACAATGGTAGGCGGGGCGCAAAGTGTATAGGGGTGTGTCAGGGGCAAGGAGGTGCTGCCTGGGCACTAGGTCCAGGGAGCCAGACGGGGGGTGGAAGGTATGTGCAATGTAGCTTGCCTGGGTGTTGAGGTCTGCAGCTGCCCCTGTAGCACTCTGCATAGGGCCAAGCCACACCTGTGGCAGCCCATGCCGTGCTCCTGCTCACGCCCACTGACCCAGCCCTGGCCAGCATGCAGCTTCTGGTAGGACTGTTCCCACTGTGGCTGCAGCTGGCTGGGTGCTGCTCTGCTTCCCTCACCTCCAGTAGGAGCTGCCTGACTAAAGCTTCCCCACCCCCTGCTCAGCTGCCTTGCACCCACTCTGCCCACCTGCAGGTGGCTGCTCATCATACTGAGCGGATGGCAGGCAACCTAGAAGCTTGAGCTAGAGACCTGTGCCCCGAGGCAAGAGCTGGCCAGTTGAAGCTCCCCACCACTCACCTATTTCTGGTGTGGCTGCAGACAGTCAGACACTGTTCTGCTTCCCTTGCCTCCAGTGGTGGCTCCTTCTCCCATTCCTGCCCTTGCTGCAGATGTTGGGGAAAACTTCAGCCAGGCGGCTCCCGCTGGAGGTAATGGGAGCAGAGCAGCACCCAGCCAGCTGCAGCCACACTGGGAACAACCCCACCGGCAGCTGTGTGCTGGCTGGGGTCCAGGCCAGCGGGTACAGGCTGGAGCGCAGTGATGCTGCGGTGGGGTGGGGCTTGGCAGACCCAGTTAGTTGGCAGGCCAGATTCAGCCTGTAGGCTGTATTTTGCCCATCCTTGCAGTACACCATATGCTGAACATGAGTCAATGGTGTGCTCTTGTTGGAAAAAAAAGCTAACAGCATACTAAGCTGTATCAACAAATCACTCCCAAATCAAAAGGAAGCAATTCTTCCACTCTGTTCAGCACTGAGGCCTCACCTGGAGTACTGCGTCCAGTTTTGGACCCCACACTTCAAGAAGGATGTGCATAGATTAGAGAGTCTAGCACAGAGCAACAAAAATGATTAGATGCCTGAAAAGCATGAATTATGAGGAAAGGCTGTAAGACCTAGGGTTATTCAGTCTGGAGACGAGAAGACTAAAAGGGGATTCAGTAAGAGTCTTCAAATACCTGAAGAGTGATTATGGAAAGGATGGAGATGGGAGTTTATCTGTGGCTGCAGGGGGCATGACTAGGACCAACAGCCTCAAGATGCAGTAGAGGAAAGTTGGGTGGAGACAGAGAGAAACTATGAGGGTGGTCAAGCATTGCAACATGCTACCTAGAGAATCTGTAGCATCTTCATTCTTGGCAGTTTTCAAGAGCAGGCTGGACAGACACTTGGGTGGGATGGTTTAGTCAGGGAAGATCTTGTCTTGAGCAGGGGGTGGGATGAGATGGCCTTGTAATGTCCCTTCCAGCCCTATGGTCTTATAATCCTATAGAAAGATATACTAATCTGTTTAATGCAAGAGGGATTCATAACTATTTCTTCTCTTGCATTCCCACAAAAAGACGAATAACTGGCAGGGCTGTGGGGCTATGGCTTGGGAGTTAGGGGCCTGGATCTGCATCCTGGTGAGCTAAGGTAGCAGGGGGAGCTCTGATTTTTCTATGACAACAAACTCAAAATCCAATACCAAAATAATATAGGTACTTAGCATTTATTTTACTATAGTGACTGAGGCATTGGTAGGCTTCCAAATTGCTTTATAAATTGTAAAAATATCAATAAAACATTGTGTTCAATTTATACCTATATAGTGGCATTTCAGTTGTGGATTTAGGGATTTTTAATCAAAGAATTTGTGATTTTTATTTTTATTTTAATCAGAGAAAACCAAGATCCCTGGTAATAACAGAAGAACAGCATTTCAAATGAAGGACATTTTTCAATGACAAACAAGGCGGATTCCTTTGTGGTTAGATGGGGAAACTGTGGATATTTCTGCTCATAATGAAAACTCTCTTGAATATATATAACAACTTTTTTCATTGCCTCCTAAGGAACTTGCACCATAGTCCATCACCGCATAATACTCTAACATACAGATTTTTAGAAATGCAGCACTTTTAAAAACTTTTAACTATCAAGCCTTACAGGAGGAGAGTCTTGATCTACTCGCATAGCTGTTGTATTTCCAAGAAGGGACAGGCTGCCTATTGACAAAGGCTGCTGTGAGCATTCTGCAAGTCCAGCTAGGGATACCCCCGCACCCCCAACTGCTCTGCAGGGCACGTTCTCTAGAACTGCCCCAGCTCTGAGGGGCAAGTTCCTTCACATAAAATGCAGACACAGCTTGTTTTCAGGGAAAATGTGTATGTTGTACGCAAGAAATTATGGTATTATGGAGTGCTGCCAAAGCAGTTAGAGGCAATTTCATTGAAATTACTAATTTTATTAATAAAGCAACCTCAAAACAACTTTTTTTGAGCTATAAATAAGGCAGAGGAATTCCATAATTCATACCACTGCTTTAGAACTAATCAAAATTAGGGGACAGATAGTTGAAATTGAAATGTCGGACAGAAAAGCAGAATTAGGGCCTTGAAGAGATTTTTGTGAAAAATGGAATAAAAGAAGATAAAGCTTGCTTGTTTTTTTTTGTTTTTTTTTAAAGAAGACAAAAGAAAATAATTACCAGGGTTTGCAGGAAAGAGGATGGTATCCTAACAAGGAGGGAAGCAATTAAAGTGGGATTCTAGGCCTTTAAAACAAACAAAAGAAAAAAAACTTTGTACAGTTCCCAAAAAACAAACAAATCAGAAATCAGCAATTTTTTTGAGAAAATGAACTTATATACTACACAATGGTTTGATTTTTTTTTTAAAAAGTGTACTAAATGAAAGTCTAAAAATCATTAAAGCCCTTCCTAATAAAAAGGCTCAAGGCCTAGATGGCTACCCTAAATGAATTTTATAAATTATAATCTAAGAAAAGCATCCCCATTTCATGCAAGATCTATAATCATATATTGGATTGCAAAGAACAGCCCAAAACCTTCTATGACACAGCCATCACTGTCATAAAGAAAGCAGAGGGGAAGAGGAATGTGAAAATGACAGGCCAATATCCCTGTTAAATGTAGATTTCAAAATCCTATTAAAAAAAGCTTTAGCCAACAAATTATACTTTGTTATTGGCTTGCTGATAAATCCAGACCAAAATGGATTTATCCCTGGCAGATTTGGATTGGGTAGCATCAGAAGAACCATGACTATAAATACACCCAGGAATGATGACTAAAAAAAACCCAACAGCTAATTGCTTTATTAGATGCAGAGAAGGCATTTGACAGAACTAAATAGGCTTTTTCATTTGAGACTGAGTTACGTTGCCTTTACTAGAAATTTTGTTACTTGGCTTGTTGCAATTTATAAAGCTCTCACAGATTCTAGTCAGCAGTACTCTGACTGAGCTCATTTGGTTAGGGAGGTATAAGACAGGGTGGCCCTCTCTCCCCACTCTTGTTTAATCTAGCACTTGAAGCACTAGCTCAAAAGTATCCGTCTTCTTCATGTTGAGAAAGAAGCCCAAAGTTCAGAAGGCCTCCATGAAGATCCAGCGCAGTCTAGAGGTTTTCCTCAGTGTGCGTAAGGATGGCACGTTGTATTGAAGGTCAAGGATGGTTGTTCCAAATACCTGAATAGTTTTTTCTAGGCAATGAAAGCAATCTGTGGTCCAACTTCCCTGTGCTTGCAGGATGGTTCAACACTCCTCAAAGACAACGAATTTATCTAAGCTAGATGGAAAGAGCACTTTGAGGCACCCCTGAACCATGACTTGACTGTGATGGATACCTGCACCAAGTCCATCCCTCAACACAGGGCCAGACCATTATTATTTCAGCTGGAGGGAAGTATTCTATTGGGATTTGGTCGATTCGGAGGACAATGATTCGATTAGTAGGTTTGGATCGCTGTCTCAAATAGATTCGGTCGAATTGGCTTTGGAAAATTTGGTGATTTGGATCGGCTGGGGAGAGCCGTGGGAGAAGCCCCCATGGCTGCCCTGCCCAGCCCCAACCCCTGCCTGGCCCAGCCTAGTCCCGGCACTTTTTTTTAGTTTTTTAAAGCCCCACACTCACTGACCGCATGCTGTCTGGGAGTTGGGGCTGTTGAGGCTCTGGCTGACATGTGGAGCTACCCCAGCTGCCACACAGTGCAGTGCCTTGCTGAGCTGCACGCCACTTGGGCCATGGGGCAGCTACCACACAGATGCCATGCAGGTGGGTGGGTGG
>NW_017729018.1:1221602-1222223 GCF_001723915.1 Gavialis gangeticus | reverse complement strand
CCCAGCATAGCACAGAGCAGTGGGAGGCAGCAGGGATCGCTTCCTGCCACATCGCGCGAGTGCAGTGCGGCTTGGCAGGGCACCATGTGCCATCTGGGAGCTGGGGCCTCTGGGGCTGACTGGTGCCAGGCTCTGGCTGACAGGTGGAGCTGGCCCAGCTCCCAGACAGTGCACAGTGCCCTGCAGAGCCACGCTGCACCCGCACCATGGGGCAGCTTCTGTGCAGGTGCCACACGGGGGGGGGCGGGGGGGGGTATTCCTACTGCCCCACGCTGTGCGGGGAGGCTCTGCCACAAGCCCTGAGAGGCCCCGATTGCTGCTGCCAGAGCCAGTGAGTATGGGGCTTTTTAAGTGCCAGGAGGCTGGGCCGGGCAGGGCGGCAGCAGGGCATAGCCCCCGCTCCCAGTGCTGCCGCACCTGCATCAGCGCTGGGAGTAGGGGCTCTGTCCCGTCACTGATTGCCAGCCAGCGTGGGTGGTGCAAGATGCTGGTGCAGTGATGGCAGCTATGCTCTGCTGCCACTTGCCCCTTTTTGTCCACAGTGAGCCATACCCTCATCCCTGACCCCTCCACCCCAGCTAGGCAAGCAGCAGCAGGAAAAAGCCCCTGCTCTCAGCATTG
>NW_017729018.1:1216184-1216602 GCF_001723915.1 Gavialis gangeticus | reverse complement strand
CAACCCCTGCCTGGCCCAGCCTAGTCCCGGCACTTTTTTTTAGTTTTTTAAAGCCCCACACTCACTGACCGCATGCTGTCTGGGAGTTGGGGCTGTTGAGGCTCTGGCTGACATGTGGAGCTACCCCAGCTGCCACACAGTGCAGTGCCTTGCTGAGCTGCACGCCACTTGGGCCATGGGGCAGCTACCACACAGATGCCATGCAGGTGGGTGGGTGGGGGGGGGGGGCGAGCCCTGCTGTCCCCCACAGCCCTGTGTTGCGCAGGGGGGCTTTTCTACAAGTGCCAAGAGGCCCCAATCACCACTGCTGCAGCCAGTGAATGCAGGGCTGTTTTGTTTTTTTTTTAAACCTCCACACCCATTGGCTGCAGCAGCGGTGACTAGGGCCTCTGGGCGCTTATGGCTGAGGCCCGCCCCC
>NW_017729018.1:1212368-1215389 GCF_001723915.1 Gavialis gangeticus | reverse complement strand
CCCTGGCTGGGCAACTCATCCCAGCCGCAATCCCTTCCTCCCCCAACCCCAAAAGATTTACCAGCTACAGGCAGCTGTGTCAGCTGCCTGTTTAGTCTATGGCCAAATCTTTTCTGAAATGATCCGGATGCAGAGGCAGCAGCCAGGCAGAAACTGTTGCTCAGCATGGGGGAGGAAGCAGCTCCTCCACTTGCCAAAGCTGGGTAGTTCTTGGTGCAGCTGGCAGAGTCCGTGCCAGGCAAGGCTGCTCTGCATTTCTGTCGCCACTGCCTTTGGGCTGCCGAGCACAATAGTGACAGTGCAGAGCAGCCACAGGGCAGCCCAGAGGCAGTGGTGATGGAGGTGCAGGGCAGCTTAGTGCGGTGTGGTGCAGTGCAGGCTCTGCTGGCTGCACCAAGAACCACTCAGCAGTGGTGAAGGGAAGAGGCCACTTTCTCCCCCTGTACTGAGCAACAGTTTCTGCCCAGCTGCCTCTCAGCCCTGACAGGTGAGCCTGGAGCAGGAGCTGCAGCCCAGGCTCAGCAGCAGTGGTGGGGGAGAGAAACTGCTACTCAGCATAGGGTAAAAGTAGCCCCTCACCACTGCCAGCACTTCCTGGTGTAGCCACTTGGAACCTGTGCGGGACTGCCCTGCGTCTGCTCTGCAGTACCACCACTGCCCCGCCAGGCAGTCCAGAGGCAGTGATGATGTGGCATAGACTGAGGGCAGCCCCGCACAGGCTTCAGGTGGCTACATCAGGAAGCACCGGCAGTGGTGAGGAGGAGAGGCTGTTTTTACCATGCTGAGCAGCAGTTTGTCCCATGCTGCTGCTGCTCAGCCTAGACGGGTGTGCTCAGAGCTAGCGTGGGGTGCGCAGATTTGAGGCTAAGCATTCTGGTTCCCATTGCTACCGCCGGGCTGGGCCCAGCAGCACCAGCAGACAGAAGGAGCTGCCACGACCTGGATTGCCTAGAAAGGCAGCCCAGCCACAGAGCTGCACCAGCCCCACTGTGTGCCCAGGGGGCAGCAGGACGTGTCACGATTGGGTGGTGCCTTGTCCAGGTGGGACCAAGGGACTCACTGAGGGATGGACAAAGCAGGCTGGATCTGGCCCACGGGCCATATTTTGCCCATCCCTGCCTCAACACTTCAAAAGGGTGTCCCTCACCACTCTTCCTACCCTAGAAGTCTGGAATGCCACAAGGAAACCAAGAACAACAAAGCTACTGGAATGGATGGCATACTTGTCAAAATCTCCAAGGCTGGCAGCAAGGAACTGGTACTGAGACCCCATAAATTTATTCTTCAGATTTGGAACAATGAGGAGATCCCTGAGGACCTGAGGAATGCTGACATCATGATTACCTTTAAGAAAGAAGGTAAATCTGTGCACAGGAACTACTGAGGTATTGCCCTCCTTTCCACATCCTCGTACGTATCCTCCTGAACCATCTCCTACCTCTTGTTGAGGAAGTCAGCCAAATCTCAGAGTGGTTGCAGACCATCCTGTGGGGCAACTGACATGACCCCTGCTGTCCACCTGGACCAAGAAAAGTGCTGGAAACAACATCAGGACCTGTTTGTAACCTTTATTTACCATATTAAGGCCTCTGACTACGTCAATCATGAAGCTTTGTGGAAAGTACTGGCCATATTTAGATGACCTGAAAAGTACATCAAGATCTTGGAGGCTTCTACACAATCAGACAACTGCAACCATTCTATGTAGTGGATTGGAGACGGATCCATTTCTCATCAAAACTGGGGTCAAGTAAGGGTGCATTATCACTCCAATTCTGGTTTTTTGAGCTTTTTTTCCAGTTATCCTGGTTCTCATCAAGGAACACATCCCTTCTAGAATTGACAATGAATACCAAACAGATGGAGAGCTTCTCAAATCTGGGATGTTTTCACTCATAAAGACCACAGTATTCAAACAAGCCTTCTCCTTTCCATACTAAATAACCCTAGTTCTTTCAGCCTTTCCTCATAAGTCTTGACTTCCAGGCTCCTTTCATTTTTGTTCCTCTGTATTAGACTCTTTCCAAGCTGCTCACATCCTTCTTGAACTCTGGGGCCCAAAACCAGACAGTAGTCCAACTGAGGCCTCACTAGTGCTGAACAGAGCAGAAGAATCACTCCCCTTGATGTGTAAGTGACTTTCCTTTTGATTTAATCCAAAAAACATAAATAATACACATATAATTGTGTCAGTTGAATCTACTGACTTGTATAGCAGCAATAATAGGACATTTCAAAATTAAGTTATTAGTACCAGGGATCCTGATTTTCTGTTTAAAGAAATGGCAAATTCTCTGGAACCGTTCCCCCCGCCCTCCCAAATTCTCGTATTAAAGCCTCCAAATCTGCATTTTTCCATGATTACAATGAAACACCTTTCTATATCTAGGTATCAATTTAACAGAATGTTTTATTGATATATTTACAACTTTTAAGCAATTTGGAGGCCTAACAGTACCTCAATCATTATAATGAATGAAATTCTAAATACCTATATATTTTGGCTTTGATTTTGTTTTGTTGTTTTATCCTAGAAAATCAGATACACTCACTAGGAGGTGGGTCCTGCTGCGGCTGCCTCCTGCTGTATTGCGGCACTGAGCAATACCGATATGCTTGTTCACTGCCTATGCTGTTGCCCCTCACTCCCGACTCTCAGTTCCCCGGCCCCTCACTCTCAACCCACAGTCCTCCACCCATCCCCAGGCCAGGCCAGTACCCCTCACTCGCAACCTGCAGCATCCTGGACCTGCTGGTGCCCCTCACCTGCCTGCCACTTCCTGCCTTGCCAGAGGGGGCCCTCAGCTGCAAGGGCTATGGGGCCAGGGACCCATGTCTGCAGCCCCCACCCTCCCCTCTCTTCTCCGCCCAGCAGTGCCCAAGCTCTGCCTGCCTGCCTGCCACCCATGGGAGGTGGTGGCTTCCGTGGCTGGAGCAGAGTTTGGAGCCCAGTTACACCCCCTCCCCCACAGGCAGCACAGATGAAGCAGAGCCCAAAAGGGGTTGGGGGGGGGGGGGGCA
>NW_017729018.1:1209326-1212296 GCF_001723915.1 Gavialis gangeticus | reverse complement strand
CCCAAAAGGGGTTGGGGGGGGGGGTGACATATGTGGGCTGCTCCACCCTGGTGCCTCTGGAGCCCAGTGCATGGAACCTGGCACAGCAAGGCAGGGTGGGGAGGCTTGTTACTGCCACCAGGAACCCTGTCCCTCCATGGCGAGGCTTCCCCTTCTCTCCTGGCACAACTCTGATGCCACCCCCACTGCTGTCAAAGAGCAGGGGTGCCTCCCCATGGTGGTGCAGGGCTCCCGCAGGCAGCATCAAGTCTCCCAGCCACACACTGCTCTGCCATGCCAGGTCCTGCCTGTTGTGCTGCAAAGGACCCTGGGGGAAGGGCAGCAGGGAAGGAAGTCCTGAGCCCACAGCAGCCAGCCCACATCTGCCCCATGCTGGCACAAAAATCTGGGAGGCACATGGCCCCTAATGCTCCCCCAGGAGTACATGGAGCAGTAGGGAGTAAGGAGCCAGACCCCCCACTGCCCTGCAGATGAGCTGCCCACATCTCCTTCCTGCTCCCCACCCAGGGCCTGCAGCCACACAGTCCCGCCCTGGCCACGGGCTCCAAGCCCCATGGCACTGCCCCAGCTCGGCAGCACCCCCAGTCCCAGCCCTGCCCAAATCCCTCTCCCTCTGGGGGCCTTGGTCCCACCCCCTTCCTCGACTTAGCTGAAGAGAACTACAGAAGCTGCTCTCCATGCTGCCTGGCTACCATGTGCTCATGATGGCACGTACATGCATGTGGCACTGCCTTGCCTAATCGCCCTTCTCCTGCTCCCCCCACTCCTTGCAGGCTGGAACTCTTAAGGGGAAACCCAATATTTCCTGAATTTTTCTCCTTCAAAGAAGGAGAAAATCTGTATTTTACTACATTTTTCCATGGCAAACTGAAAATCTGAACCCCTGGTTCTAAGTGCCTAATTTACCTTGGTCACAGCCTGAACTAAACTCATTGAATTGAATTAAACACTCTCATAAATAAACCCTTAAAAAAGCAGCAAGACTTTCAAAGCTTTAATTATAGTTCTAGTAAGAAAACGGATTCTTCAAAAATGCTTGTAGAAGCTTCATGTTTGTCTCCATGGCTTTCATATCGTGTTTGCTCCGTTTACAAGCGTCAAGATGTTTTTCCTTGCCTGCCAGCCATTAAAAACTCACCCTGAGATGTGGGAGTCAAACTATCTTTCTCTGCCTTCCTTTTCACCATAGAAGAATGACTGTACAAAGATATGTTCTGCTGACACCTGTGAATTTAATGCTTTTGAGCCAGACCCTTTGCATGACCAGTTAAGTAAGGATGTACAAGAAGAAAAGACTGTCCTTGCATCTCTGCCTTAATGCAGAAAGGACAGAGCCACTTAACACATTTCCCTGTTCCCTCTCACTGCACATGGCTACCACTGATACCTTGCAGATTATAATTTATAATCTTGCTTAACAACAATCCTTT
The DNA here is from genome assembly GCF_001723915.1 of Gavialis gangeticus. Classification (NCBI taxonomy): domain Eukaryota; kingdom Metazoa; phylum Chordata; order Crocodylia; family Gavialidae; genus Gavialis; species Gavialis gangeticus. Next base: position 1,210,866 of record NW_017729018.1, on the reverse strand, counting down.
GTAAATGGTTAGGAACATGCATAGTAGCTACAAGGTACGTGTGTATGTTTTGTGTTTTCTGAAATTGTCATTTGTTCATTTTTGAGGAAGCTTTTTCTTCATCTCCTGAGGCAGCAGCCTGATACCAATTAATTATACCTGAACATAACTTTCTGCCTATGAAGTTGATCAAGCATTGGAGGCTACCTCGAAAAACTGCAGAATCATCGAGCAGATTGGACAGTCACTTAGCTGGGATGGTTTATTAAGGAATGATCCTGCTTTGAGCAGGGGACTGAAACTAGGTGACCTCATGAAGGCCCTTCCAGTCCTGCTTTCGTATGATCCCATGATCACACTGGTGCTTATATACGTGGGAAAAACCCCCCAAAGCCACCCAGCACTTTATTTTCAGTTGGCAAACCCATGCACCAAGTGCAGTGCAAGCCCAGAAGGGGAATCGCAGTTTGACCCAGCCTGCCCAGCATCTGCATAGCTCTTGCATTTCAGCAGGGCTTTTTGGTACTTTTAACCAATAGCTGATTAAATCAGCTATTAGACAAAAAAGCATCAGGAAGCCCTGCTGAAGCATGCAAGCTATAAAAGATGCTGAGAAGCCATGTCAAACTGATGCAACTCCTCTTCTGGTAAAGCGCTGTTTTGTTTCCCCCCACCCCCCGACTTGTCAGCAGCAATAGGTACAAGAACTCAAGTGGAGTGTCCTGTAGCTAGGTAACACAGAGTAAATGGCACGTAGTAAGGTGGAATTGTTTTCAGTACCTCAGAAGAAAACAAACTCTTCTGAAAGAAAAGCAGCAAAGACAAGGAGCAGCAAATCAACAGCCTCTTTTAACAGGCTCCACAGTACACTTTGTCCAAATACTTCAATTGACTTGGGGGGGTGGAAATCAGATCAGATACTGAGACTTTGTTGAAAATAAATGACTTGCTTTGTATTTTCTTTAAGTTTACACTTGGTTTTTTAATGTGCATGACAATGGTCATATCTACATGTGCATTAATGCGCTCTCCCTACTGCACATTAACTTTAGTGCCTCCAACATGAGGTACTAAATAATTGTGCATTAGGCTGCAGTAGTGCACCGTAGTGCAAGATTCTTAGGCGATACTTAATGTACAGTAACCTATTTTACCGTGCATTAGCATATTAACCCTTTTTTAAACGCTGCTTTAATGTGCAGTAGAATAGGCTACTGAATATTAAAGTGCACATGCAGACATGCCAAATAAGCATCTGAAGTAGGCTCAATGTTGTCTGCTAATGATTTTAACTTGCATCTTTGTCAAACCACTGAACACCTAGCTTAGAGACCTCACTACTTCCTCAGGCCCATCCCCTGCAGAGCTGGCATGTTGGTGTGATTTATACAGATAGTAGGTAACTTATAACAACAGCATAGTCTTAAGGGGCAAATACAAGCTTTCACATCATGCACACTAGTTCCAGTTCTGCTAATGGCTTGTTAAACCAACTCTAAAATAAGAACAATATTTACAGTTCACAGCTCACAAAAGTTGAGTGGACTAATACTTCTATAGC
>NW_017729018.1:1207372-1209291 GCF_001723915.1 Gavialis gangeticus | reverse complement strand
CTGTATTGCCCTCCCAGCAGATGTCAGGATGACTGAAGTTCTCCATAAGAATCAGGTCTGCGATCAGGAAATTTCCACTAGCTGTTTGAAGAATGCCTCATCTGCCACTTCCTCTGGGTCTGGTGGTCTATAGCAGACCCCCACCACAACATCATCCTTGCTGCTCTCCCCTCTGACCCTAACCCACAGATGCTCAACAAGCCAATCTCCAGCTTCATACTCCGAGCACTCATATGGCTCTGTTACATACTCCTCCTCGTCTCCCCTGCCTGTCCTTCCTGAAGTTTGTACCCATCCATGACAATGCTCCAGTCATGTGAGCTCCCACCAAGTCTGTTATTCCAATCACATCATAGCTCCATGACTGTGCGAAGGACTTCCAACTCTTCCTGCTCCTTTCCCAGGCTCCATACATTTGTGTACAGGCACCTGAGGTAACTAGTTGATTGTGCTACTTTCTCAGGAAGTATGAGAGCACCTGCTCTTTTGCCCTCTCCTGCTTGCTCCTCCTCCAGGTTTCCTATGTCCCCCACTTACCTCAGGGCTTTTGTCTCTGTCCCTCCCCTGGAGAACCCAGTTTAAAGCACTCCACACTAGGTTAGAGAGACTGTCTTCAGCAGGTGGATCCCATCTCTTCCCAGCAAACCTTCTTCTTGGAAGAATGTCCCATAGTCGAAGAACCCAAAGCTCTGCTGGCAACACAACCTGCGCAGCCAGGTGTGGACCTGTAGGATGCACCTGCTCCTGCCCCGGCCCTTTCCCTCAACTGGAAGGATCGACAAGAACACAGCCTGAGCTGCAGACCCCCTTACCCTTGCATCCAGAGCTCTTTAGTCACTGTTGATATACTCAGAGTCTCGCCTGGTAGTATCATTGGTGCCCACATGGATGAGCAACATAGGGTAGTTGTCAGAGGGGCGGATGAGCCTTGGTAATCCCCCGTGACATCTCAGATCTGGGCTCCGGGCAAACAGCAGACCTCCCGAGACAACAGGTCAGGCTGGCAGATGGCTCCCTCTGTCCACTGCAGAAGGGAGTCTCCAACCACCACCCATCGCTTGTTCTTGGTGGCAGTCGTCTCGATCCTTCCCACTTTGGTGAGGCCTGGCCTGTCTTCCACCTGCAGTAGTTCATCTTGAGAACAGATGTGCAGCTCTAGCAATGCAGAGTGAGGAGCACGTTCCACTGGTGGAGGAAGTGAATTTCTCCGATTGCTGCCAGAAGTCACAAGCCTCCAGCTTCCACCCTCTTGAGTGTCCATATCCTCTCTCTTCTCTAGTGCTGCCTCTGGCATTTCTTCCTCCAGTCCCAGAGGTCTCCTCCAGCATTAAACTGATACCCACCTTGTTTTCCAAATGTGGAAAGAAGAAAGTATTTTCCCGTGCCAGCAGCATCTGCAGAAGGGGGAGCAACAACCTGTGTGCGGCTGCTCTATTTATCCCCTAGCCAGTGACTGGCTATGGACAATTCCCTCCTCAGAAACAGCATCAGGAACAGTATTTGCCTTGTCAGCAACTTGAGGACATTCTTTCAACACATGCAGGGTTACATTCCATTCTCCATCCTCTTCACTTTGTTCAAGGGATAACTTCAAGCTCAGGTTACAGAAGTTGCTGCTTAATCAGTAGCAGCTTGCCCCAGGGAAAGGGAAAGTAACCCTGTTCTTGCTGGCAGCATAGCAAGTACATGGAAATCCTACCGATTACAGCAGGGGAGGGCAATTAATTTGGGCGGAGGGCCTCTTACCAAGTTTAGGTAAGCTGTTGAGGGCCACGTAGGGTAGCTCTGCCCCTTGACAGATGCCCTGCCCCCTGGTTGCCATCTTGTGATCAGAAGCCCCACCCCCTAACCCCTGACCTTTGCCACCAGAAGGCCCTCCCCTTGGTCCCAGGAGTACTTCTTTCAGCAAGGGCTTTTGC
>NW_017729018.1:1200144-1202372 GCF_001723915.1 Gavialis gangeticus | reverse complement strand
CTTGACAGATGCCCTGCCCCCTGGTTGCCATCTTGTGATCAGAAGCCCCACCCCCTAACCCCTGACCTTTGCCACCAGAAGGCCCTCCCCTTGGTCCCAGGAGTACTTCTTTCAGCAAGGGCTTTTGCCATCTCAGGACCAGAAAAACCACAACGCCATAATCTAAAAATCAAACATCTATAACATTCATTAATTTGATTTCAAGAAATATTTTTGTCTGGATTTACATGCATTTGTGTAGTGTATATAGAGGTGATTGTCTTACTCTTGCATATTTGGGGGGGCATGGAGGGGTAGGTATAGGTTTGTGGGGGGCTGTTGGTATGTCGATATGTGGGGTGTGGGTGGGTATGGGGTTTGTGGGGAGCTGTGAGTGGGGGGGGAGGGTGGCTGAGGTATGTGAGGGGTGCATGTGTATGGGGGGGTCTGTGTGCGAGACTCACCCTATGAATACTCTCTCTCTCGGCACGTGCGCGCGCACACACACGCACACACTCTCCTGGCCCTGTGGTACCAGTACGGGACCCATGCTCCCAGAGTTTGGCAATGCAGCCAGGGGCCACATGGTGCTGGAGCGGCCGCCGGGTGTACAAGGAAGCAGTGAAAGTTGCAGCGGGCAGAGGCTTCCAGTTGGGCGAACCAGGGGTGGGATGGGGCTGGGGCAGGTTTCAGAGCTGGGCTGGCCTTGCTACCGAGTCCTGCTGGCTCCCCCTAGGTCCTGTCATCTTTGACAGGCAGCCAGGCGTATATAAATATACATTTTCTAAATTTTTTAGGGGCCCCACAGGCCAGTCAGAGTTGCCTGGTGAGCCAGGTCTGGCCTGCAGGCCATATTTTGCCCACCTCTGGGTTTACAACCAACAGCTAGAAAAACCTACGAACTCATAGCATAGCTTGAGAGTGTCCCATTAACAAAGCACAATGCAGAAAGGCAAAAATAACCTGGTGTGTGCTGGACAGGGTATAGCACAGTAAGAATATGGGGTTTGGCTGGATTTCCTTGCTTAAGATGCACTCCCCCCCACACACAGCTGATATTTGAGAAGAAAGGTGTAGTGGTACACAAGAAAATATGGTAAGTCCAAATCATAACTGTAAAACCGTATGTCAATGAAATGAGCTATTTAGCAAAGTTGTGGAATCTTCCATTGGAGATTTTCAAGAAGATGGATGGGCATTTTAATCAGGAAGGTCTAGGAACAGTACTTCAGCATTCGTGCAAGGGGTGTTTTTGAGGTGCCTTCCAATCTTATGAATAAATCGTTTTTGAAAAAAAGAATTCTTTGCACAAGATCTAAACGCATCTAAACAAAAATGAAGTCAATGTTTACAAGAAAATAATCCAGAGTCTACCCTAAGAAACATGCACATTAACTATAATTACCTTCACTAAATGTTACAGAAAGGGAGATGCAGATACTAACAACACAGGAATAATACCAAAACCCAAAATATTGTTTTATTTTAATCTGCTGAATGGTTTCCTGTATTTTATCACATATGTCCTTCCCTCTCCCCCTGTAATATAGGCACATTGGGTGTGTATACACAGCCTAACTTTCTGACAGTTATGCTGGCTTAAATTTAAGTTGACTTAACTACCAGGGTATACACACACATGTGGAGCAGAGTCAACTTAAATATGGTGCAAGATAATACACCTCCAAGGAGTATTTTCTTGAGTTGCATTTATTAAGTTGACTTAGCTCACAAGGTAGCTACCATCATGTCAAGGAGATGTACATTAGGGCTGCATGAAGGTTTGGTCGCTGATCTGATATGGAGGAGATTCGGCCCGATTCAGCGGCCGAATCTCTGAATCCGAATCGAATCAGGAGATCCATTAATCTCTCCAAATTGAACTGGAAGCCTCCGATTCGATTCCGAGAGATTTGACAATTCAGCCATAGATGCAGCTTTATATATTTTTTTCCTATGTACCTTGAGGTACCAGGCGCAGCTCATGAACACTGAAATACTGGGGCAGATGGACCATCCCATGGGAGCACTGGGGGGTGGGGAGCACAGTCCCCCATGCACTCAGCGGTGGACCCAGAAATGAACCAGAACTACTTCTGGTCCATTTCTGGGTCTGCCACAGAACACATGGGGAGCCCGTCCCCTACCCTGCAACTGGTGCCTCCCGGGGTGGGGGGAACACGACGACCCAGGCTCCCCCCACAGCCAACTGCCGAGCCAGGGGAGTGTGGGGGGGGGGGGGGGGGGGG
>NW_017729018.1:1187471-1194774 GCF_001723915.1 Gavialis gangeticus | reverse complement strand
TACTAACTGCATGTAGCAGTTCCCTTACCCTCAACCAGCTCAGCTATCCTTCAGCCAAAAACAACTGCCCTGTCAATGGCTGTGAGAGGGTGAACACTGGACTCCACCCCTGCTGCTTGCTGCCGTAAGTGGCAGATACATTTTTCTCTTAAGGGAAGCACCCCAATTCTGGAGGGCTCATTCTGGGGGGAAAAGGTACAGTTGGTATGCAAGTAAATATGGTATTTGGAACTAGGTGATCCTTTTCCATGTTGTTGTATAGTAAACTCTGGTTCTCTAGTTAATTTGTGACTCCAACAAAAATCCAAATACAGGCAAATTATCTAGTTGGAACCAACTACTGGGAGCTGATGATTGAAGGGGGTGCTGGCAGGGGAACTGCAAGAGGTGACAAATTAAACCACTGTGCTAAATTATTCTGTATGTTAATTAACATTCCAAAGAGCATTTTAAATGCTCCCAAGCAGCCATTATTTTCTAAAGAAAAAAAAGTAATGCATTTCCAGAGCTTTTAAAATACTTTCACTACCACACTTCATGAAATTAGTAAGATAAAATAGCCAATTAATATATAAACATGTAACATACTGATGATTATGTACATTTAAAATAAATCATTAACTCTTAGTTTTATTATACCCATTTTCCATTCTTAGCCTTACTTTTCACCTTCCCCCTTTCCTTTCATATGTCAAATAGATTTCCTTTTTTCCATGATCCCCTTACCTCACCATGTCTTCCCTACCTTATATCCTCTTTTCTTCCTTTACCTTCTTCCCCATGTTTCACCTCACCTTTTCACAATATTTTAGTATCAGTCTCCCTAAATCTCCTAGCAAAAGTATGGTATGTAAGTTCAAAGGGGAAAAACGACACTGTCACAACCTTCCTGCAAAAGGTTTAGAAAAAGTGGGGTTCCTTTAGGAAAAGAGGGGTTCATTCCCCAAGCTTTGGGATTCCTACTAGGGCACCATACTTGCATCCCTCCCAAGTCTTAACCTTCTAGTCTAACTAGCAGATGGACAAATAAATTTAGAACCCATATCAGTTCCCTCTTCACACACTAGACAGTCCTGAGTCTTCAAAATATTACTCTTACACCTTAGTCTAGAGTACTTACAGCTTTGCCAAGGTCATGTGGTAAATGGGCCCACTGAGAGTTGAAAAGGATACAGTAGTCCTTCCCTTTACTGCTCCCCTTTTCTGACAGAACATGTACCATGCCATATTCACAGTACACCTGAAAACACAAAACATTTATTTAACAACAATAAGTACAGGTCACTTCCATCATAACAGATCACAGACATACCACTCTTCCCCTCCGCCCCCCACCCAAAAAAGCCCATCAGAGAAGTAGAAAAAAATAGCTACTTGGTTTCTGTATCACTTATTTTTATACAGTGTCACATTTATATTTCTGGCTTACAGGGCTCATAAAACTTCTGAGGTAAAAAACACCTTCCCTGCAAAACGGTTTAGCTGACAACTGACAATGGCCAGCTAAACACCATCTGTCAATTCTGACGTGACCTATGGAATTTAATGTTTCTTTTATATAGCATTCTTTTGCAGGCAAGGTGCATTGATATCAGTACGATGGGATTCATACAGTACCCTGAGAGAGGCAAGCAAACAGTCAACAAGTTCTGTTTCAATTAGGGAACAGCAAGTTCTCTTAGGGCAGGCTTGTCCAACATGCGGCCCGCCAAGGCATTTTCTGAGGCCCGTGGTGCTGCGACGGGAAACAAAAGTAAACACTGTTTACTTTCGTTCCCACCCCTTGTCCCTCCCCCAGCCCCTCAGCAGCTTCCTAATGGCTGCTGAAGGACTGGGGAAGGGACTAGGTTCCCACATGCACCACTTCAGCTTGACGTTGCCGATGTGGCACGTGTGGGAAGAGGAGTAGCCATGTGCCTCTCAGGACAGGATGAGCCCAGCCGGACCAGCAGGGGCTCAGCTGCATTTTCCCCCTACACATGGCTCCACTGCCACTTCTGCTGGCCAGTGCAGACCCGGCCGGGCTTCTGCCATCCCCAGCAGCATGTTGCTCTGGATGGGATGGACCCAGCCGGGTCAGCACCAGCCAGTGCTGGTCCCAAGACAGGTCCCAAGATGGGGGAGCTTGCCAAAACTGGGTAAGTGGCCCTCTACCCAAAATAAGTGCCTGTGCCTACTGTACGCAAATGCATAGAGCCTGGGAAACAAGCAGAAGTCCTTGCACATTCACAAAACTATGACATGATTAGAATAACAGAGACTTGGAGCTCGCTCACATGACTGAAGCATTGCCATGGATGGGTACAAACTGTTCAGGAAGGACAGGCAGGGGAGACAAGGAGGAGTTGCACTTGATGTGACAGAGCCACATGACTGCTCAGAGCTCTGGTATGAACCTGGAGATTGGACTGTTGAGAGTCTCTGGCATAAGGTTACTGGTGAGAGCAACAGAAGGTGATGCCATGGTGGGGGCCTGCTATACACCAGCAGGCCAGAAGGAAGTGGTGGATGAGGCTTTCTTGAAACAGCTGGTGGAAGTTTCCCCAATCACGGGCCCTTGTTCTCATGGGGGACTTCAATCACCCTGATATCTGCTGGGAGGGCAATACAGCAGTGTGCAGACAATCCAGGAAGTTTTTGGTGAGTGTTGGGGACAATTTGCCAGTGCAAGTGCTGGAGCAACCAACTAGAGGCTGTACTGTTCTTGACCTGCTGCTCACATACTGGGAAGAATTAGTTGGGGAACGTAGTAGTGGATGGAAACTTGGGCAGCAGTGATCACGCAATGATTGAGTTCAGGATCTTGAGGGGAAAAAAAGGATAGAGAACAGCAGAGTAAGGACCCTGGACTTCAGAAGAAAATCAGACTTCAACTCACTCAGGGAACTCATGGGCAGGATCCCCTGGAAAGCCAGTCTTAGGGGGAGAAGAGTCCAGGAGAGCTGGCTATACTTTAAAGAAGCCTTACTGAGAGTGCAGGAAGAAGTCATCCAGATGTGCAGGAAGACTAGCAAGTATGGCAGAAGACCAGCTTGCTTTAGCAGGGAACTCTTCAGTAAACTAAATCATAAAAAGGAAGTTTATAACAAGTGGAACAAATAACTAGGGAAGAATACAAGAACATTGCTTGGGAATGAAGGCACGACGTCAGGAAGGCTAAAACACAATTGGAGTTGCAGGTAGCATGGGTAAGAAAGGTTTCTACAAGTATGCCAGTAGCAATTGGAGGATCAGGGAAAGTGTGGGTCACTTACTGAATGGTGGAGGCAACCTTGTGACAGAGGATGCAGAAAAGGCTTAAGTGATGAATGCCTTTTTTGCCTCAGTGTTTACAGGCAAGGTCAGGTCCCAGACTACTGCACCTGGCAGCAGCTTGGGAAGGAGGTGAGCAGCCTTCAGTGGTATAAGAATAGGTTAGGGACTATTCAGAAAAAGCTGCACATATACAGGTCCATGGGGCTGGATGTGATGCACCTGAGGGTAACAAAGGAGTTGGCAGATGCGACTGTAGAGCCATTGGCCATCATCTTTGAAAACTCATGGCAATTAAGTAAGGTCCCAAATGATTGGAAATATTGTGCCCGTACTTAAAGGGATAAAAGGAGGATCCAGGAAACTACAGACCAGTCAGCTTCACCTCAGTCCCTGGAAAAATCATGCATCAGATCCTCAAGGAATCTATTTCTAAGCACTTGGAGGAGAAAAAGGTGATTAGGAACAGTCAGCATGGATTTACCAGGGGCACATCATGCCTGACCAACCTGACTGCCTTCTATGAAGAGATGACTGGCTCTGTGGATGTGGTGCACTGTCATTTTAGCAAGGCTTTTAATAGACTTCCACAACATTCTCCCAGGCAAGCTAAGGAAGTATGGGCTGCATGAATGGACTGTAACATGGATAGAAAACTGGCTGCATCATTGGGCAGTAATCAATGGCTCAATGTCAGCTGGTATCATATGGAGTGCCCCAGGGGTCAGTCCTGGGGCCGGTTTTGTTCAATGTCTTCATCAACGACTTGGAATATGGCATAGAGCAAGGCAGGCAATTATTTCAGGTGGAGGGCCGCTTACCCAGTGTTGGCAAGCTATCGAGGGCCTCATGGGTAGCCCTGCACATTGACAGGTGCCCCATCCCCTGGTCACCACCTTGAGACCAATGTCCCAGGGCCAGCACCAGTGGGGCCCAAAGCGGGGCGCAGGCTGGCAGGGGTCTGTAGAGCTGGGCTGGGCTGCACCAGCAGGGAGAGTGGGGAGCTGGCCCAGCTCCATACAGCCCCTGCCAGCTGGGACCCTGTACTCCTGCTGCCCTGCTCTGGGCCCTGCTGGCACTGGCCCTGGGACACCGGTGTGGGCCCCATGCTCCTGCTGGCTCCCATACCTGCTCACTCCCAGTGCCCCCACAGCCCTGCGGTACAGGCGGGGGGCAGCACGCAGCCCCAACCCCCTGCTCATTGGCAGGGAACGAGCTGGTGCCGAGCACAGGGAAAAAGCAGCTCCTCCCCTGCCCTGTGGCCAGTGCCCCATGCTGCAGCTGCTTGCAGCCCATGCGGGGCTGTCCTGAGCAGGCACAGGCAGCCTCACATGGGCTGTGAGCGGCTGCAGTACAGGGTGCCGGCGGAGCTGCTTTTCCTTGTGCTCAGCACCAGCTTGTAACCCGCCGCCGCTGCCAGCCTGGAACCTGTGCTGGCGGCAGCAGCTACTCAGCGGGGAGGAAAGCACGCCCCCGCTTGCGGCGCTGGGCAGCATTTACTACTGTTGACCACCCAGGCGCAGGAGCATGGGGGCCACACTGGTGTCCCAGGGCCAGCACTGGCAGGAGCATGGGGTCTCAGCAGGCAGGGGCTCTATGGAGCTGGGCCAGCTCCCCCCTCTCCCTGCTGGTGCAGCCCCAAGGGAGAGGAGCTGAGGTGGCCCGGCCCCGAGGACTGAGGCAATGCCCACAGTCCTCTGCTGCTGCCCCCCCTCCCCTCCATCTTACCCAAGTTTCCTGCACTAGTGTAGCCATGAGGAGCCACATGGTCCCAGGCCAGAAGCCCCTGCTAGGCAGGGGCTTCTCGCTGGGAGGGGGCCAGGACAGGCAGGCCCTGCTGTCGCAGGAGCCTGCTGGGGCTTCCCCTGGGTCCTACTGCCCCTGGCTCCTGTCATCTTTGGCAGGAACCAGGGACAACTAAATATTAAATTTTCTAAATTTTTTTTTTTTTTTAGGGGCCCTGCAGGCCAGATAGAATGGCTTAGCGGGGTGCATCTGGCCCACGGGCTGCATTTTGCCCACCCCAGCATAGGATTATGGAGGATCAAGACCCTGTAGCACTACAGTGCACATGAATATGTTAAGCATAGAACACATAACGTAACAGTACAAAAGAGTTCCTTTTTAATTCAGGAATATTTCTGCATTGCTTCTGCCATTTAAAACAGAACCACCCACCCTAAATAGGTAGATAAATCCCATTCACCCACTCAGTCTAAATAAATCGATTCAGAACTTTTCCAACACCCAGGATACAAGGGTGCTTCCCCATGCAGTGGAGAAAACATGTCTTGTAAAACCTTTATAAAGGAGTTCTGAGGAATATCAAAATGCTTTTGTCCGTAAGTTAATCACCACCGACAGACTTGACCTCAAACATTCATGATTCTTTACTAATTTCTTGGACAGTTCAGCACAACTGTTAACATCAGATTCATTACCAAAAGCACAGCCAGAACATTTATAGCAATTTGGCTCCTGGTTTCTTTCTGCATACGTAAAATATCCAATAGCAACAGTTTTTGTGCTAGCTACATTGCTTTGATTGGATCTGCTATCAATTATATCAATAATATGACATAATATAAGCAATATGCACTGTTTCTTAAAGCCTGAAATGATGCTTTTGATTTTTGATTAAATATATTTACTAGATTTATATCCCACTCCATCCAAATGGCACAGAGCAGCATAAAATAAACGATACACAGAGGGGACTCCCCAAACAGGAACCTCCAAACCCAAGAATTCCTACTTCCCCACACTTTCCCCCAACCACTGTCTCTCTGCTCAAACCCCAACACAAGCAAACCTTACCACCAGTCCTAACCACACTACCCAACTGCCAGTTTTATTGTTACAAGAAGGCTTATCTCACCCCATCCCCTACTCCCAAGACCTTTCCCCAAAGCCCACAGGCCCCTTCCTGCAGAGGGGCTGCTGCTCTGACCCCTCCCTGCCACAACTCCCTCTTCTTCCAATAAACGCACCATTAAACCCCAACAAAAAAAGAAACAAAAAGACCCCCAATCCCTGCCTCAATCACCACTTAAGTCCAAAGCTAAAGGACACCCTTTAGTGCAGGGATGGGCAATTACCCTGGCTTGAAGGGCCAGAGTTTTGGTGAGGCATTGAGGTGTCACACCCCTTGGTGACCATTTTGTGACCAGAAGTCACAAGAGAAGCCCCTAGGAGAAGGGAAAGGGGGATAAGGACCAGAGAGCTCTCTCCCTCCTTCAGGTGGCTGCAATGGTGCCCAAGCTGAGCCCCAATGCTGCTTGGAGGGTTGGGGGGAAGTGGGAGAGGGTGGAGTGATATTATGGTGGCAGTTCTTCAATGCAGGAACCCAAACTGACATTTGGACTAACATCTGGCTTTGGAGTCAGATGGACATTTTTAATTTAATGTCACTGTTATAGGCTGAGCAGTTATCACAAAACATTATTCCTCCCCCCTCCTCTGCTCTCATGTATGTCCTGTTGTCATAGCATTCATACGCGATTCACAGAACACTAGCAATTTTCTTCACATTTTTAAAACAGCAGGGATTTTTTTCCTTTTTCCAGTAATCAGTGCCTATAGTTTCTCACTGCCACCCATACCATCAGCAAGCAATACTCTCAACCTTTCTTTTGTTGTTTCCTAAAATAGCAAGTCACATGAGAGCCTTTAAATGACACTGAAACCACTGGAAGACCTTCTAGTGCAAACCAGATTTGATTGAAAATGTGTGAAGGAACATATTCTTTGATGAGTTCTGACAAAACTTCAACAAGCCATTCCTTAGCTATAAAATAATTAGTATCTTGCCACTATCCAAGCTGCTTCTTGAATCTAAGCAAATTGTGTTCATCTTTCTAGACATCCCTTTGTTTCTTTACTAATCAGAAACGCCTAAATTGTGTGCTGTCAATAGGAGGTTCCATCAACACGGATTGCTTATCTGCTATACCAGGGGTTTTCAACCTTTTTTTAGTAGGTGTATCCCCAGCACATGTACCCTAGTAGCTGTGCCCCCCCCAGTGTGTGGGGTGGGGGGGTGGGGGATGCA
>NW_017729018.1:1186001-1187444 GCF_001723915.1 Gavialis gangeticus | reverse complement strand
GGGGAGGGGAGAGAAGAGTGTTAAAAAGAGGTGGCATGTGGCCAGATGCAGACCCTGATGGGGTGGGGGGGGGCGCGAGGTCAGATGTGGAGTGGTGGCAGCACAGGATGGTGGGAAGCAGCAGCAGCCACCTGATGTGAGCTTCTCCTGACCCCCATGCATCTGGCTGCCTGGGTGGCGCCTACACAGCCCACAGATGGGCACTGCTGCCCTTGTCCCCCCACCCTGTCTGCCCATGCGTACCCCCTAGGGCCCTCCCAAGTACCCCGGGGGTACACATACACCCAGTTGACAACCCCTGTGCTATGAGCTTAGCTAAACCAGCTCAGGGCTTTCTCTATATCTTTAGTTTTTCCAGACTTCCAATGCTTTTTTATTTTTCAGGATTGGTATCATTTGCCATTATTACTGCCTAACATTGTGGTTGCTGTTTTCTTTTCCAGGATCCTAAAAATGGGGTTTTATTTCATCCCTTTGTGCAACTGAAATCTGGCCTTTGTTTTCTAATCACTTCAATTCCCTCTGCTAATGTCAGTGTTTCACACTTTTGTCTATACGTAGTTAAAGCTTAGACTACAAGAGAAATCTAAATCATTTGTGACCATATGCACATGCATCTCAGCTGCTACATTTAATTGCTAGCTGCAGTGCCAGCTTTATGGCTTCCCCCTCAAAACTGATGACTGCCAGTCAATTTCAGAGATGCTAGGCAGCTTCACCTTGTCTTCCCAGTAGAAGAGAAGTATACTACACCTACAAGGCAGACTCCTGAGAAGTGTTCCATAGCTCTGCAACAAAGATTGGTTATCTGTTTTGGTAAAAGAAAGCAATAGGCAAAAATTAGGATAGGCTTTTTATTTTGAAGTTGGGCAAATTAAGCATGTATCTGATATACAGATAAATGGAGCAAGAACAGCCTATACTGGTGTGTTAACTGGGTTAACGTACCCTTAAAAGTATAACCTGCTGTCCTGGACTCCTTTTACCCTCAGACTTGCCTCTCAGGGAATCCTACCCACCAATTTCCTCAAATCTGTTAAAGTTTGCTTTTCCAAAGCACGGTGTCTTTTTTTCTCCTGCTCTCCTTTCTACCTCTCCTTCTACCTCTTGAACTCTTACCATTTTGTTGTCACTGTCATCTAAGTTACCTTCATATTCTGAATCTATTCCTTCTTGCTTGGGAGCAGCAAGTCTACGACAGCTTTCCTCATGGTTGGCCTATGACCTATATCAAAAAGTTATCTTCACTACACTCCATGGACTCCTTTTGTACTGCTGCATTTCCCTCCCAGATGTTTCAATAATTACAATCCTCATGGGAACCAGGACTTATGGTTTGGAAGCTTCTGTCAACTGTTTAAAGAAGGCCCCACCTACCTTCTCTTCCTGGTTTAGTGACCTGTACCAGGTGCTCATCATGACATCCCCCTCCCCCCCCCCCCC
>NW_017729018.1:1180629-1185990 GCF_001723915.1 Gavialis gangeticus | reverse complement strand
ACCTTTACCCAGAAGCTTTCAACAGGCCTACCTTCTACTTCATACTGCACCTCCAAACATGCGCACTCCGCTTGTAGGTATATAGAAGCACCTCCTTTTTCCCCCCCACCTATCCTTCCTGAACAAGTAATGTTTTGCTTTCTTTTTTTTTTTTTTTTTTAAACCGATTCTCACTGAAATGCCCAGATTTTTTTTTTAAGTCATTCTTTTTTTTACTGATTTACACCAGTGTTTCAGTTCAATTCCCTGTTAACTGGCACAAGTGGGGAATGGTGCAGGGATCTGAACTGAAAAACGGGTGGTGCCCATAAGCTAGAAATGCCCCTGTGCCAGTTACCTGAGGCACAGGTTTCCCAGTGCCACTGCCGTACCCAGCCTGCAGTGGCAGCCTGCTCTCGTCCCGCACGCAGATGTGGGAGCATGCATCCCCCGGAAAGAGCCCAGCACAGCCCCCCAGTCCACAGCCCTCCTGGGGGGCACGTAGCAGCAAGAGCCCTGCCCCCCCGCCCCACACCCACTGACCCCCACTTTGCTCCATGCTGCAGGCCCAGGAGTGGCCGACAAACTGCGTCACATTTCTTCCCTAGTCCCAGCCCCCTAGCTCAGCCCTGGCACCTCTCCCACAGTCTGCCACAAAATGCAGATACACCTACTGACAGCAACAAACTAGAGCAGGGCTCCATGGACCAGTGCAGCTACTTTCAGCCTCCCAGCTGCCTGCCACTGCTAGCCTGGGCTCTGGGCAGGCCCCAGCAGGGAGGCTGCAAGCAGCTGCACTGGGTTCTGTGGACTCCTGCCCAGCTCTCTGCTGGCAGCGGGTAAATGCACGCCTTGGGGCAGATGGTGGGGAAGGGGCCTGGGCTGCACTGCCACAACAAGGACTGGGCTCTTTGTGGCTGCCACACCATCTGCTCCCAGTACACCAACATCTTCCAACTCAAGGTTTCAGGTCTTTTTGGCACGCTGCCCAAGAACACTGCCAACTCCTGACCTAAGTCTGTTGGATCTTTACTCATCTCTGAGCTTTTTTTCTCCATACCCCAGTGAGCCCATTTCATGTTTCACCCTGTTTAACTCTTTTAAATCGTACAGTATGTGTGTTGGGGAAGATGGGTTGAATGGGCTTTGGGAATTGCGAAAGACTGGATAATGGGAAAATGGCAGGGGACAGTCTTGTGGCAATGATACTCACACAGTTTCTGACCCTGGCCCTCCCCATTTTAGCACAATGTGGAAAAGAAAATATTATGAACATCTGTTCCCTCCTCTCTTCCCCTTCCCCTCCCTGCCAGTTACAGGGCAGGGATACAGGGCCAAACACCACCCACACACTCCCTTCTTGGGCACTCCTTTTGAAAACAGTTTTCTACTGATAGCAGCATGTGAAAAAACACTAAGATGGCCTTGACCATCAGTAAAGAACTGATTAACAAAGAATAAAGGCTTTTATTTTGGTATGCTAACAAGCAGGAAGAAGGAATGAGGTGGATTAGGAGAAAAGAACAGTGACTCAAGCAGAGGTTGCTCAGTAACAGGGGGGAACACACCACCTCACTCACACTATTAGCACTGGAAACGATCCATAAATATGGTGTGGGGGAGAAGCCCAGCTGAAGGAACCCATTATGAGCTGGTACAGTTCCCTGAACTGTTTCCAGATCTAGCACACAGTCACCCATCGCAGGTCTCACATCCAGTGACCATTACTGGTGATGGATTGGAGGAATTGGCAGCACACTGAGGAGTCCCATTCAGGTTCTGCAAAAATTAGTAAAGTTCCTGGGGGATCAGTCTTCACAAAGTATCCAGGACTGGTGAGAAAGTGGCAGGAAAAAAATTCCCTCTTTTGTGGTCTCCACCTGAGAGGGATCAGGTTCCTTGGACAAGCTGTGTTCTGCCCCCTCCCAGCTCCTGTCTGCATGGGGTGGAAACATCTAGCACAGACTTTGTTTGAAGTATAGTACTGTCTCCTGGCAATGACACAGCATCAAGGGGGATGCAGGCATGGATGCTTGTAGTGTTTTCTGTTTTTAAGAGATGACTTTCAAAGTGTGCATTCTTCTGCTGTGCAGCACCATCTGTAGAACAAGGGTGGGAGAAGAGGTCCAACCTGTTCACTAGGCAAGAACTGGATTGAGGGTCATGTGGATTATTTTGTAAGTCATGTGATAAGAAAAACTGGTACCACACTTTCAAGTGGCTTATGAATCTGTACCTCACATTCAAAAGCACCTCTTTCCATAGAAGCACACCTAGCTTGCTCCTTCTGGAACTGGAAGGCCAAAGCCCAGAGGTAAGTGGGGGAAGTGGGTGACCTGAAGAAAACACAAGTAGGAAGGGGCAACAAAGGAGGCCTTATTATTGTTCCTGAGAAAGTAGGGCAATCACCTCAAGTGTCTGTATACAAATGCACAGGGCCTTGGAAACTAGCAGGAAGAATTGGAAGTCCTTGCACAGTAACAGAACAATGACGAGATTGGAATACAGGTTTGCCTTGATTTATGTGCATTCTTTATATGCAAATTTGCTTTCATGCAATCAGCATAGATGCCCCCCCACCCAAGCACGTAAATCTGCGGGGGGAGGGAAAAGGGCCATGGCCCCAGCCCTGGGTGCAGCAGCCCCGGGAGCGACTGGCACCAGCTGCCTGCAGCTGCTGGGCTGCACTGTGCTCTGCCCGTCTTCCCTGCACCTGGGTTCACCCCAGCTGCTGGGCTGCACCAGGCCGTGGTGCAGGCAGCTGGTGTTGGCTGCTCCCAGGGCTGCTCCAGCATGGGGTGGGGTCAGTGCGGACAAGCTGAGCCCTGGGCAGCACAGGGTGCAGCACTTACCCCAGCCGCAGCGGCCCTGGGAGCAGCTGACACTAGCTGCCTCCACCAGAGCACAGCACAGCCAAGGAGCAGAGGTGAGTGGGAACAGATGGAGCTGCAGCCGGGGCTGGGGTGAGTGCCACTCTGTTCCCTCTGCTTTGCTGCCTTGTGCAGCCCCAGGAGTGGCACCCCTCACCCCACCCCTTCCCTAGCCCCAGCCCGACTCTCTCCCTCCCTCACCGCCATGGGAACCTATCCCTATTTGTTCCATTATAAAGTGGGTTCACTTTATGCAAATTTGATTTATTCACCATTCTCCAGGAACACACGTACAGCATAAATAATCGAGGGAAGCCTGTAACAGACTTGGTGGGATAGCTCATATAACTGAAGCACTGTCATGAATGGGTATAAACTGTTCATGAAGGACAGGCAAGGGAGATGAGGAAGAGGAGCTATGCTTTAGGTAAAAGAGCTATATGATTCCTCAGAGGTCCAACATGAAACTGGAGATAGGCCTGTTGAAAGTCTCTGGGTTTGGGTCAGAGAGGACAGCAATGGTGGGTGTCTGCTATAAAGCACCAGAGCAGGAGAATGTGATGGATGAGGCTTTCTTCAAACAGCTAGCAAAGTTTCCCAATCACAGGCTCCAGTTCCCATGGGGCACTTCAGTCACCCTGACATTAGCTAGGAGGGCAATGCAGCAGTGCACAGACCACCTAGAAAGTTTTTGGAGAGTGTTGGAGACAACTTCCTGTTGCAATTGTTGGAGAGGCCAACTAGGGACCACGTTTTTCTTGACCTACTGCTCCCAAACAGGGAGGAATTGCTGGGGAACACAGTAATGGATGGCAACTTGGGCAGCAGTGACAATGAAATGACTGAGTTCAGGATCCTGAGGAAAGGAAGGAAAGAGTAGCAACGGATGGACCCTGAACTTCAGATATCTAGACTTTGACTCCCTCAGGGAACTGATAAGCAGGATCCCCTGAGAGGCCAATCTGAGCATTTAAAAGGTGTCCAGAAGAGCTGGCTGTAATTTAAAGAAATCTCTCCAAGGCGACAGGAACAAACCACCCTGATGTGGGGAAGGTAGTAGTGGATGGCAACTGCAACAAAGTAAGAAAGTATTTGCTGCAACTGCAGCAAGTATGGCAGAATGTCAGCTTGGCTTAGCATGGAATTGTTCAGTGTGCTAACACACAAAGAAGCTTACAAGAAGTGGAAACTTGGACAAACAGCTAGGGAGAAGTATAGCAGTATTGCCCACGCATGCAGGGATGAAATGAGGAAGGCCAAAGTGCAACTGGAGTTGCAGCTAGCAAGGGACATGAAGGGTAACAAGAAGAGTTTCTGTAAGTATGTCAGCAACAAGAGGAAGATTAGGGCAACTGTGGGTCCACTCCTAAATGGGGGTGGCAACCTGGTGACAGATGGGGTAGAAAAGGATCAAGTACTTAAAGCAGGGGCAGGCAATTATTTCAGGCAGAAGGCCACTTACCCAGTTTTGGCAGGCTGTTGAGGGCTGCATGGGTAGCCCCACCCCCGGTCACCATCTTGGGACCAATGTCCCAGGGCCAGCACTGGTGGGGCCCAAAGTGGGGCGCAGGTTGGCAGGGGTCCATGGAGCGGGCTTGGCTGCACCAGCAGGGAGAGAAGGCAGCTGGCCCGGCTCCATAGAGCCCTGCCAGCTGGAACCCCGCGCTCCTGCCACCCTGCTCTAGGCCCCGCTGGCGTGGGCCCCATGTTCCCACTGGCTCCCCACCCACTCACACCCAGTGCCTCCAGCCCCATGGTACAGGCATGGGACAGCGCACAGACCTGACCCCCTGCTTGCCGGCTGGGAAGAAACTGGTGCTGAGCATGGGGAAAAGTGGCCCCTCGCCCACCCTATGGCCGGCGCTCCCTGCTGCAGGCGCTTGCAGCCCGCATAGGGCTGTCTGGAGCAGGTACAGGCGGTCCCAGGCAGGCTGCGGGTGGCTACAGCCTGGGGTGCTGGGCACGGGGTGGGCGAGGGGCCACTTTTCCCTGCACTCAGCACCAGCTTGTAACCCGCCCCTGCTGCCAGCCTGGCAGTGGGGCCAGGTTACAAGGAGGTGCTGAGCGCGGGGGGGGGGAGGGAAGCAGCCCCTTGCCTGCCCCATGCCCGGTGCCCCACACTGCAGCCGCTCGCAGCCCGCCTGGGGCTGCCTGTGCCTGCTCCAGACAGCCCTGCATGGGCTGCAAGCGCCTGCAGCAGGGAGTGCCAGCCATGGGGCAGGCAAGGAGCCGTTTTCCTCTGCACAGGGAAGGAGCCCAGGGAAAAGCTGAACGCGGGGGGAGAAAAGCAGCTCCTCCCCTGCCCCATGGCCAGTGCTCCCTGCTGCAGGTACTCACAGCCCACACAGGGCTGTCTGGAGCAGGCACAGGCAGCCCCACGTGGGCTGCAACCAGGTGCAGCGCAGGGCACCAGCCGTGGGGTAGGGAAGAAGCTACTTCCCCCCGCCATGCTCCTTCTCTGCCCAGAATCCCCCCCCGCCACCCACTTACCTGCGGTTCTAGCTGGGGGGGG
>NW_017729018.1:1174699-1175629 GCF_001723915.1 Gavialis gangeticus | reverse complement strand
ACTTACCTGCGGTTCTAGCTGGGGGGGGGGTGAGGGGGGGCGAGCTGGACAGCCTGCTGTTGTTGCAGCACACCAGGCATCCCCTGGGTCCTACTGCCCTTGGTTCCTGTTATTTCTGACAGGAACCAAAGGCAGAGAAATACTAATTTTCTACGTGTTTTT
Source organism: Gavialis gangeticus (assembly GCF_001723915.1). NCBI lineage: Eukaryota > Metazoa > Chordata > Crocodylia > Gavialidae > Gavialis > Gavialis gangeticus. Next base: position 1,175,467 of record NW_017729018.1, on the reverse strand, counting down.
TTTTTTAGGGGCCTCATGGGCCAGATTTGCCCACCCCTGACTTAAAGCCTTTTTCACCTTAGTCTTCACAGGCAAGTTCAGCCCCCAGACTACAGCATCTGCAGCACTGTTTGGGGAGGAGGTGAGCTGCCCACAGTGGCAAAAGCACAGGATAGGGACAATTTAGAAGAGCTGGATGTGTACCGGTCCAAGGGGCTGGATGCAAAGCACCCAAGGATGCTGAGGGAGTTGACCAGTGTGACTGCAGAGCTGCTGCCCATTATCTTTGAAAACTCATGGTGACTAGGGGAGGGCCTGGATGATTGAAAAAAAAAAAAAAGGGCAATTATAGTGCCCATTTTTAAGAGATTGTAGAAGAATCCAGGGAACTACAGACCAGTCAGTCTCACTTTAGTCCCTGGAAAAAAAAAAAAAAAAAGTCACAGAGCAGGTTCTCAAGGAATCCACCTCTAAGGACTTAGAGGTGGTGGGGATCAGGAACAATCAGCATGGATTCACCAAAGGTTAGTGATGCCTAACCAACCTGACTGATTTATATGACCAAGTGACTGACTCTATGGATGCAGGAAAAGCAGGGGACATAACATACCTTTACTTTAGCAAGGCTTTTAATACCATCTCTCACAACATCCTTACAGGCAAACTAAGTAAGTGTGGGTTGGATGAAGTGACTGTCAGGTGGATAGAAAACTGGCTGGAACATCAGGCTTAGAGTGTAGTAGTCAATGGCTTGATGTCTAGTTGGCAGCTGGTCTCAAGTGAAAGTGC